>NC_044265.1:12191153-12481031 GCF_003957555.1 Calypte anna
GCAGACAAGCTGTTATTTTACCAGCTATATATAAGGTGACTTCTCAGCACACGTGGAATATTGCAAATAAGTTCAGAAAATTTGATCCTAAAATATAACTCAATCAATAAACTATTCTTTGCCACAAGCTCAGATCTCAGACATCTAGAGCACCTCTTACCCTCCTCTACCTCCTCCTCACCTGGCAGAAAGTGCAAAACCAGAATCTGGTTCAATGTGGTTTGGTTTGTTGGGTTTTTTTTTTATTTGCAGGAAAAAAAGTGAGCATCACTTGGTTGAACTTTTTGCTGCTCCTGGAGGTTTGAAACCCTTGCTTATTATACTCCCATCTTATGCCTTTTGCTTTATTTTACTCCTAAAATACTGTCTAAAAATACCCAGGCTGGTTTGCTCTCTGTGAGTGACTTCAGACCCATGTAGGCAAAGCCCTCAATTTTGATTATCAGGGTTGAAGTGACTCAATATTACCAGCACAAGAAAAGCTGCAGAAAAATTGACTGTCACTCTGCTTTGCTTCTTTTCTGACACTCTGTGGGAGGATACCCAAGCACAACAGTCTCAGCACAACCATCCCAAGCATGAGCTGAAGAAGCACAGAGTAAAAAGCATCTGCTGGAGAAGGAAAAATCCTGGGATCAGCTTCTGGAGCCAAGGGCTGGGGTTTATTTGCCTGGTGATCCAACCCTGCACCCATCCCAGGCTGCAAACCCCACACAGCAGGAGCAGGAATGGTGTAATTGTGGCTGATAACACAGGGAAAAGGAGGAATTTCTTGGACATCATCAGTCCATACTGATGGAAGCACCAAATTCTTGCTTTGGATGAATGTCCACAACATGAGGCATCACAGCTGGTAGAAAAGAAGATAGGCAAGGGAATAGGATCTGGATTAGGATTACTCAGCTGTCAGGAGCATTAGGCACTGGATGAACATCTATTCAATTATTTAGAGGGCTGACAAGCAGCAGAAGTGGAGAAAATGAAATAAATTGTGATTGACAATGGGCAATGTCCCTTTGCCAGAAGCTAAGTAGGAACCAGGACACCAGGAGATGGTGAGAACTGAAACCCAACTCCACCAGTAAATTATTTAAAGCATATTTCTAACTTGTCATTTGAAGCTGAAATATTCTTTCCCCTTTGGTAGAATAGAGCTGCTGGGAAGGGTGAGGGGGAAATAGCAACAAAGGTCTGCATGTTCAAAAGAACATTATTCACTGAGTTTTTGTTCAACCAAAACCATTGCCCTAAATAGGATTATGGATAACTAGATCTGAGGAACAAAGCTGAGGCCAGTGAACTGGCAGCACACATACTGACTTTATTCCTGTTTGCAAGCAAAATTGGTTAAATTTAATTAATTTACCTTGTATTTCAATGTACTCAGTCTCAGGAAATCAAGAAGGAGGATTTCCTGTAGGAGGAAGAGGGAAGATTTGAAGCTGTCATGTTAATAGTGAGGTGATGGAGAAGCATCACAGCTGCTCTGTCACTGAGTCACTGTGTCACTGTGTCACCAGGTATGAGGAGGCAACAGCCATCCCAAGCCAGAACCTTCCCTTTCAGCTTCCAGATGTCCTTAAATCAGGGGCAGGAGAGCAGAGATTGAGAAATACAAATCCCCTTCTTCATCATCATCATCATCAAGTGTAATCCTAGTGAGGATTTGGGGTTTTTTGGGGGTAGACATTTTTTTTTAAACTATTTCACTCTTTCAGTTTTCTAAACAAACCTTCTTTCATCCTTCAGTTTTATTGAGTGAGAAAGCTGAATATTCATGCTGGATACAATGCCAACAAGTTATTCTGCAGCCCACGTGGCAAACCTTCAAACCTTCCCATTTACCCATTCTCCACCCCATTCTCCCCAGTGTTCCCTGAAATTTCCCAGCTTTTCTCTCTCTTTGGCAGCTGGAATCAGGAGAGCCACTCAGGTTTGAGACTTTGTGCCAAAGATCAGAAGAGGAGGAGATTTCCTCTAATAAATACTCATGATGTTGATGGTTTTCTGGCATTTAGCAAGATAATGAAGAGCTCTGAGGTCCCCGGAGAACTTGGTATGGAGGTATTACCCTGGTGTACAACTAGGAGGAAGAAGCTTTATATCAAGCACTTATGTATGATTCATACCTTTCTGCTGTTGCTTATGATAAATCTGAAAATGCTTTAGGCCACAGGATTTTTACTCTGCATAAAAATGAGGTTAAATGATCCCTTCAGGTATCCAGCCAAGCTCAGGAATGCCACCATTACTCAAGCCTCTGACATCTTTGCCAACCCCATCGTGAGCAGGAGACTTATTTAAGTTGTTCTGCATCAGATGTTGTTTTTTATGAGCAAATGATTTCTCCATGGAGGGAGATTTATGAATGGGAAACCTGGGGGAATATTTTGCCATAGAGATGCAATGGATTATAATTTTTTTGTTGTTGTCAGTATGCAATTTATTTCCATCTGTTCCTTATCTGATTAACTCCTGCAGAGTATGTGATTAACTTCTCAAGATCATTAGCTGCTCTTCATTCCCATCATAGTTCATCAGTGTGGGACCCCACACAGGGCTGAAAATGTTATGTGTGGGTTATCCTTAATATCTCCATCTCCAGTGTCTGGTCACAGTGTCATGATGGCCATGGGGACAGAGAGAGAAGGAGAATTACCAGGAGAACATCACTGCTCATGAAAACAGAGCTCAAGCAGATAGATCCTCCTGATCTCAGCACCAGAGCCAAATGAAGCCCTGAGTTCATGTCTGGTTTTTGGCAGCACAAGGTGGGGGGGACCACCAGCCTGCAAGGGGTTCCTGCCCATCACCATCCAAACAAGTCCTCTGGGACATATTAGTTGGATTTTGGCATCTTGTCTTTGGTCAGCCATGAAGATGATGATGGACTCTGATGTCCCATCCCCTCCATCAGCTGTCCATGTGCTGTTCCTGGTTAGGAGGCAAGAAAAGGGACACTTGAGCTGCTGAAGCCCCCTGGTGTGTCCAGGCAGGGTGCTTTGGGTCACTTTATCTACCAGGATGCAGGATCTGATTGCACCATGGTGCAGGGGCCAAGTGAGGCTGCCCCATCCCTGTCACCACCAGTCTGTGTCCCAGGCTGTGTCACACTGTCAGGGCTGCTCCAGACAACAGCCACCAGAAATTAAACATAAAACAAACCTGCCTGAGTTAAAACCAGCAGTGATTAAAGACCAGGCTCCTGCTCCTGCAAGCTGCTAGAGCTCCAGAGCTGCACTCACTTGGCCCTTCTCCTGTTTTTCAAGGATTTGTGTTCCCACACCAGGATGCACTTATCTGAGATAAGGTCCAGTTGAGCATTTTAGATTCTTCAGTTTATTCCCTCACTCCCTTACTCTTTCAAGCTTTGTCCTTGAATCTGCAGATATAAATTAGATATTTATTACATGAAAGACCAGAGAGAGGCAAGACTGTTCTACTGAAATCTAGTGCTAATACACTCTGAAATTGGTACAATTCCTCAAAAATTTCCAGAAGAGCTCAACTCCCTTGCTAGGCTGCAGGTTTTTTGGCTTCCATAACCCTCCCTGTCCCAGGTGGGGGTTGTTCTTGCCTTCCAAGCAACTCCCAAAATCAAACCTCTCCTGCCCTGCTGCATCCAAGCAATGGCATTGAGCTGATAACTGCTGGACCCCTGGCATGAAACTCTGGGAAGCTGCACAACAATGAGCTTTAATTAGATGGTAATTTATCTAAAGGGAAAAAAAAAAAAAAACCAAAATCTTTGTATTTTTCATCAGCTCCATCCTGTGAACATCAAACACAAATGCTATAGCCCAGTGCCTCTGGCATGGCAGCACCTGGGGGTCTTTCCCCTTTCTGCTTTGTCTTCTCCAGGTTGCCCTATCCAGGAATGTGACATTCCTGAAAGGCTGAAATTAGCCACTGGGTGGTTACAAAATTGCTCGTTCCAGCCCCTGAGTGAACTAACTGGTGATTTTGCAGAGTACATGGCTTCAGAGAGGATTTTTTTTTGGCAGCTGAATGTTTGTGGAGCAGGATGTGCTGCTCTGATTGACAGTGCTGACAACACAACCTCCCCAGCCAAGGGGAGGATCATTTGCTCTCCATTTCCATTGGCAAGGAGGTGAACCAGAATGTGGTAGATGCTTCAAACCCAGCTCTGGGGTTTAATTCCTTTGCTCCAATCCAGGAACTGAACCCTGCAGCCTCAGGACCTCCTCTCCATCAACGCTCCCAGGAAAGCAGCAAAGAAATCTCTTCCCCTGACTCTTGTCAGCTCCTTTTGGGTTTCTCCACCGTGTCCCCAGGTGTTTCCTTAAGGGTTGGCTGGGCTGGAGGAGCCTGCAAGGAGAAATCCTCCCCAGCAGAGGAGAGGAAAGCTGTTCCCCAGGGTTTCCCACCAACAGGCAGGTGAGCTGTGGGGAAGGTGAGACCCTGGTACCCAGGGATGCTGTGGCTGCCCAGTCCCTGAAAATGTTCATGGACAGGCTGGATGGCTCCAGGTGGCCCAGGGGACTGCGTTTTGCTGGGAATGAAGGTCACCTGTGAAAGCTTGGAATATGTAATGTTTACCCTCCACCCCTCCAGGTACACATAAGGCAAGAGTCCGGGCATCCCTCTTTTCCTTCCTTCTACAGAAAGGGTGAAAAAAAACCCCAATCAAATGTGCCTTCTGAGTCTGTGTTCCTCCAGAAGCTACCTTAGAGCACGAAAGAATAAAACTTCTGGTTTACAGGACTTACTTAAGGCCTCTGGGGAGTCCCTGCTTGCAGATGTGAGTTCATCCTCATCACTGCTGTGAGTGAGCTGGTGTCTGCTCTTAGTGGTAACCCAGGGAAACCACAGCAGCCAAATCATGAGGGGCAACTTGGCAAAAGCAAAGCAGAGCAGCATGGAGCTCAGCAGAGCCAGGGGAGCAGTTTTCTATGAAAAAGGTTTAGGGAGAGTCACAAACCCAAGCAGTGGCTTCAGCCTTTGTGTCGTTTGGTTTTTCTGGTCCCTTTCCCTGTGTCTCTCCCAGGCTCCTGATTCTGAAAGCATCAGATCCTGTTTCAGTGTCACTCCCATCACACTGAATTCTCTGCTGTCATGCAAATTCTGATGCTTGTCGAGCTGGCTGAGGGAGCCTGATAACTGCACCTATTTCCCTTCCAGGAGTGTGAATTAATTTCCATAAATTTCCATGTGTCTTCTTCAGGAAGCCCCAGCTCTAGGTTTTCTCTGGCTCTTGCAAACCTCTGCACAGTTTTGATGCTTCCTGTCTCAACCATAATTAAAACCACCTTTGGCAACAGAGGGCTAAGAGAAAGCTGGGATGAAAATTGAGTGTCCCTGCCATGTCTTGGCATCCCTTGGGGGATCAGCTGTGCCATGGACACCTTCATGGGGACAAGGTCAGGCAGACATCTCTGCTAGGAGCACCCCCACAGCTGGCACCCACAGCATCACTATCCTGCTCAGTGGACACAAAGAGGACTCACTTGGGTCTCAGTGCTGGGAGAGAAGTTTCTGGATGAGACAAAAAACAGTTTGGTCCTGAGGACCAAATCCCACCCCCAGGATTGGTGTTGGAATGGCTTTCCAGTGAGTGTGGGAGCACCAGCAGTGGGGTTACTGATTCATTCCCTCCTGCCAATGACAACCACTGTAGCACTGGATTTTCTTTTTTTATGAGGATTTAATGCACAGCCACAGGGTTTGCAGTGCTGGGTGTTGTGTTTGGTCCCACTGGAGAGCAGGCAGTGCCAAACCTTCCCCTGCACATCTCTGTGCTCAGCTTTGGGCTGCCCAAAAACCTGGGACCTGCTGGGTTTATGGTGGTGCCAAAAGATCTATTTGGATGGAGAGGAGAAGCAGCCTGAACCCCACCTGGGCAGAGCTGAGAGATGCCCAGAGCACTTTGCTCCTCCATCCAAACACCCTGAGAACAGCAGGAGGTCACAGAAGTGCCCCAAAAGTTTTCCTTCCCATGGTGAGCCAACAGAAAGGCTGAGACTTTGGGGTCAAAGATGAACCTGGCCATGGTCTAAATCTTCCCTCCTGGGAGGCAGAGCAATCTGTAAGGATATATCCAGATACAAAGCCTCCCCTGGGTGCTCACTGAGAGCCAAAGCCCTTTTATTCCCATTGATGTCAGGAGTTTCAGTGCTGTAAAAATCATGAAACATTTAGGCAATTCTTCCTCCTCCTGGAAACCTTTGAATGTAAAGTCCTGGGATCCCAGGTCACCTCTGGAAGCAGGTGGGAACTTTTTCTCTGGCTTTGAAGTAGTGTTTGAGGCATCAGCTCCAGCAGTGTTCAAAATCACCTGGAAATGAAGTGTTATTGCACAAGGAGCTTGCTGGAAAATACACAGAATGCAGAGGGTTTGGAGGAGGAGGAGGATTCCTTTTTCTAGCCCTTATGGTCCACAAGAACTTATGTTTGCAAATAATCCTTTCCACAAATTAAAACCTTCTGCCTCTGAGGAAAATATTGATTTTTTTTTTAATTATTTTAATTTTTTTTTCTAACTACATGGGATTTGGAACAACTCAAGTCATGGAAATAATTTTTAAGAACAGCCTTTCATAGAAAACATACAATTTTCACACTTTTGCCATACCAATTCATAAAAGGAAAAGTAAATGCTATTCTAGATAATTGCCCAAGCTCTTCCAAAACTTCACAATACAAGCATGAAATGAATCAAAGCTTTAAAGGAAGCTCTGAAAAGACTTTCTAAAGAGTTCTGCTTAATTACATTAGGCAAAACTCATTTGTAGGCAGGGCAAAGTCTTTGAGTGGAAGCCAATAAACCCTGAGGGTGACAGAGGGAAGCATTTCCAAAGCAAAGCATTTCTTTGGGCTGATGGGCAAATAAGGTTCAGCAGCAGGCAAGAAGGGCATTCAGCAGCTAAAGCCCCAAAAGCACTAATGAGGAAATACAGGGCTCCTTTCTTTGTCTGATCTGGGAAATCTGAGCAGGTCATTTCACACCTGTAGTGAAGGTTAAATAAGTGAGTCCTTTACAAGCAGAAATTACTCTCTGAGTGAAACCAGGTCATTTGTAGCAGCTGAGAACCTGGTCCCTATTGCTTAATGATCTTACTCTGCAGCTTTTGAGGAGATTCCAAAAGAGAAATCCTTTATCTGCAAGAGGCTGTGAGATGTGGTATCTTTTGGAAGCTTAGAAAACTGCTATCTAGTGACCAAAGGAGATCATTAGCAGCTTGGGGTTTATCTAGGAATTTCAGCCCTCCACAGAGAAACTCTGTCATTTTAGGAGCAAAAAGGAGAAATTATGTTCTCACCACATGGGCTTCAAGAGACAAAACCCAGCTGGTTCTTCTGCTAAGGGCTTGGAGCTCTGGAGCAGAAAGTTGTAGGGACTTGATCCATCCAAAGAAAACTCTGGCAACTCCACCACTGCCTGTATCCCCTGGAAGAGGAGCTGCATCTTTCTCAAGTGTACAAAGAAGCAACTTAAGTGCTTCTGATGGCCACTGCCCCTCCTCTCCATGCACTTCTTATTCCTTGGATGGATCCCCTGCAGCATCCTGGGGATCTGGTTGGATTCCTTCTCCACCTTTCCCTTCACCTCTGGGCTCTTTGAATCCCTACAGGACACAGAGGTCACACATCTGGACCAGACAGGGGGGTGCCCCAAGGCAATGGTTCTTTTGGGTGGGTGTGAAGGGGACATTTCCACATCCCCATCAGAGCAGCTCCCAGGTGCAGCTGGGGCTTCCCTGGCTTTGCAGAGGGACAGGGGGTGCCCTGGGGTGCTGGGCTGCTTCTGGATTTTATAGCAGTGAGGTGTGAGATAAGTGGTTGGCTCAGGAAGAAGTTAACTTGCCTTGTTCCCTGTTGGCTTTGGTAGTTTTGGGGGTTTTTTGGGGTTTTTTTTTAATTTATTTTTTTTTTTTTTATCTTTTTTTTTTTTAACCCTACCCCAGTGCAAAGGTCCCTGTTGGGTTTAGCAGTTTTATCTTTTTGTCACTCTCCTTTCTAATAAAACTGTGATTTGGAGAACACAGTTTACTTCTTGTTAACATTTGGAAATCCTAAAATCCCAAGGGGCTTTTGACTTGCCCTGCAGCCACCTCAGGGATGTGCTGAGCCCATCCAAGTCATCCAGCAGAGCAGCCAAACCCCTTCCCACCATCCCATGGGAAGGCTCAGCCCCAGCCCTCCCCATCCCCCAGTGAATCCTCCCAGTGCCTCTGCTTTTCCTGGGCTCCAGCTGATAAACCCAGCTCCAGCAGGGTGTCTAGACAGCACAGAAGGCTCTCACAAAGCTTTTCCTGCTTTCATTTGACACACACAGTGACTTCTTCTTGATTCAATCACTGCTTAATTTGATCCTCCATTTAATTTTATCAAAACTGGAGTAATCGGATAATTTGTACTAAAAACATTACAACTTCCACTTGTTTACTCCAATCAATTTTAATCCTTTAAGACACAAAGTTTATTGGATAATTTGATTGTGAGATAACAAAAGGCTGTCATTAAATCTGCAGGGAAGAGACAGAACACACACACACAGGAAAAAAAGCAAGTTAAGAAAGATGGCAAGGAGTGCTCATAATGAAGAAAACACTACAATATCATCCTCTTATTTACAAGTCATGCATAATGAAAGCTAAGAGCAGCCTGCTGGGTCTGGGATGGCAGAGATCAGTCAGGACATTTCTGGCAATGAACTGAACCAAGTAGAAGACAGCACAATAGGATGTGAATAAATTTCCCATTTTTGAGGCTTGAGCCACACGAATGGATGCCTGTCAGTGGTGGTTCTGTTTCCCTGCTGTGCCATAAGCCTTCAAAATCCCAAACCAGCAGGGCAAGAGGAAGGGAAAGGTGATTTCTGTGTGAGAAATAAACTCCAAGCTGCTCCCTGGCTCCTTCATAGGATCATGGAATCAGAATTGGCTGGGTTGGAAGGGACCTCAGAGATCATCAAGTCCAACCCTTGATCCACTCCCCCCGTGGTTCCCAGCCCATGGCACTCAGTGCCACATCCAGGCTCTTTGGAAAGATCTCCAGACACGGAGAATCCACTACTTCCCTGGGCAGCCCATTCCAATGCCTGATCACCCTCTCCAGAAAGAAATTCTTTCTCATCTCCAACCTAAACCTCCCCTGGCACAACTTGAGACCCTGCCCTCTTGTCTTGCTGAGAGTTGCCTGGGAAAAGAGCCCAACCCCCCCCTGGCTCCAACCTCCTTTCAGGGAGTTGGAGAGAGTGATGAGGTCTCCCCTGAGCCTCCTCTTCTCCAGCCTCAACACCCCCAGCTCCCTCAGCCTCTCCTCATAGGATCTGTGCTGTAGTCCTTCTCCTCACTTGTCCGTGCCATATCTCCCCCCTTGCAGGTCAACACTTTCATCTCCTTCGTCTTCCCCATGGTTGTCATCTCTGTGCTCAACACCATCATTGCCAACCAGCTCCTGGTGATGTTCAAGCAGGCAGCCCAGGACAACCAGGTCTGCACCATTGGTGGGCAGCAGACGATGCTCAGCATGTCCATGGAACCCAACCGTGTCCAAGCCCTGAAGCACGGAGTCAGGGTCCTACGTAAGTACTCACCTCCCCGGGGATGGGACTGGCCCCAGGTGCCTCAAAAAAACTGATTTCAAGAGTCCTCAATTGCCACTGGTAAATGCTTTCCCCCCTGACACAAGTGAAATGTAAAGAAACTCGTCTGGGAAATCCGAATTGCCCCCCAGGTGCTTTGGCATTGGTGTAAATTGTTCAGTCCTTGTCTGGAATTTGGGGAGATAAATTTATTTCTTCACTTGGTGTCTTTCCTTCTTCATCTATTCCTTGCCGAGTCACCAAGAGTTTTCTGAGGAATTTACCATCTGTTTTCTACTCTTTTCTTTTCCTCCCGGAGTCACTTTTCTGAATCTTAATCTTCCCTTAAAGGATAAGGGAGAAAAAATCATATAGAGAAAGGGAGAATTCTTGAGTGCCATTTAATTAATTGTGCTCAGCAAGGGAGAAGCTGGTAAATGGAAAACTTCACATTTAAGGAAAAAATGTATTTCTGTGAAACAGAGAGAACTTGATAACATCAACCTTTCCTGTTTCTATTTCTACTTCTGGCCATCTCTGGCCTGAACACATCTCCTTCTCCTGGTGTTGATTTTAGGCTTTGATTGTGACTGAGGGACTGGTGTAATTTTAAAATGAAACTTGTTGTGTGGAATTAGGTTTGAGCAGGTCCCCTGTAATGGACACAGCTAAAACTCAGACCTGCTGACCCACAGAAACTCTCTGAAAACACAGAGCTGGTCCAGCAGTTAAATGATTCTGCCAACAGCAATTTAAGCCTTGGATATATCATTTTATTCCTTTTATTTTTCTGCAGAGCTTTGGTTCAGACAAAGGTTAAATAAAAGATGCTTCACCCAGGAACTGAGCTGTACTGCTTAATTAAATAAGCTGGAAAAAAAAAAATAAAACAAGGAACATGGTAGCTTAAACTGACAGAGTATAAAGCAAAAGATGATCAAAAATAGTACCCAGAGAAATCTAATAAAGTATGTGGGTCCTGGTTATACACCACAAGGGTCCTTGCTCCTTAGATGGTGAGAGGCTGGTAGCAGAAATCTTCCTGAGCAGTGATTTCCATGGCAAAGCTCTTGGTAACCAAAGGACTTTGACCCAGGCCACATTTTCAACAAGAAAAGAAATCCCTAGAGAAGGCACCAAGAACCTCCCTGAGATTTTTCCAGCTGTTTTGCACGAGGGATACATCCCATGGGCAAAGCACTGCACTGGGAAGTGCCTGCTGAGAAAAAGGAGAGGAAAAACCCAGAAGACATTCAATTCCTTGTCATTATCTTGTTGGTCTGAGGTTATTTGTTGTCTCTGCACCCTGGTTAACCATCACCCACAGGGGGATAAGCACTGAGCATACAAGGATGCAAGTCCCTCAGCTCCCAACCATCTCCTCCTGTTCCTTAATGCTTCTGCTCTCTGCCATGAAGCAAGAAGCTTCCTCTCCTCACTCATGCTACAACATTTCACACCTCCCCCTCTGTCTTATTAGTATTGTATACTCCCAGCATCAAGAAGAGAGAGATCTTCCTAAATGATCACAGGGAGACCTCAATTTGCACCTGAGCATCACTCAGTGGTGTTGGAAGAGGATCCCTCACAGACAGCTCCATGCTGCCTCCCAGCCACTGAAAAGCAGCCTTTTTATTATTTTTTTTTTCTGAACAATAAGCATAATTTTATTCTTTTTCTTTTTCTCCGGGAATTTTTTTTTTCTTTTGTTATGTACTGCAAAAACTGAGAGAAGTTACTGAAAGTGAGGGTTTCCATCTGGAGCCTGAAATGGTCCCCATGGGCAGCCAGGCACAGATGTTCTGTGAATCTCTGCAGTGCCAGCCCAGCAGCAGGATGAAGCACCCTTCCCTGCTTGAAAGACACTGAGACAGTGGCCACTTGTTCCCTTTCTGGGCTAAGGAATGTCCAGAAAATAAGAAACCCCCCATCATTTTATCTGTCTCTCACTACACCATGCAGAAAGGTCTTTTTATCTAGCAAGGATGAGTGAAATCCTGCTTCATTTCACTTTTCAGCTGCACTTGGTTACCAGGGGATGCTTGATTCCCATTTACTTTTGTTGCCTTGCAACTTTTTTCTTTTCACAAACCTGCCTCTGAGCAGGTTTTGCTGGAAACCAGCAAAAACTAACTAAGGCTGCAGATGATTTATCCGTGGCAGCCAACACCCTGTACACAGTCTGGGTTAGTTTATGGAAGAGGATGGGAAAAGAAAAACTACACTTGTGCACACTAATAAAACTGTTGGCATAAAATCAGAGCCTCATGGGTGTCAAAGTATTTTCCGTTTCCAAAAGTGAACTTCAGTCTGAAGAACAGAGAGCTTGAGTTTATTTTAAAGGTGTCATGTCTCAGAACCAGTGCTCAGAAGATGTTTTTGCAGTTCCTGGTGCACAGAGCAGTTGGATGAGATCAGGACAGCAAACACCTTTCTTCCTTCCTCCCTCCAGAGATCATGTATTTATTTATATTAAAATAGGAGCTAAAAGCAGTCAGGCTAACAGCTTCCTCCGACACATCCACAACATCAGTTTTCTCTTCTTTGAGAGCATTTATGCATTTTCTTGGCTCTGTCTGACTTTGGGCTTGTACGAAGTAATTAGGGAGATGAGGAATAAGGAAGGTATCAGCCCTCCTGCCTGGGAACCAGCTCCTTAATGCCTTGTGTGATTGCTGATTGTGATTCCCTCTCTGCTGTCAGCATCCACCAGGTGTGAGGAGCCAAATTCAGAGGTGCTGGCAGCTTCCCAGCTTTTTTGTGAGGATAATGGCAACGTCTGGACTGAGATGGGATTGCATCCAGCTGATATTCCTTCCAGTTCTGCAATTAGAAGCCATCTCCAGTGGTGTTTGTTATCACTCCTTGGCTGTGTTGTAGTGCTGGGAAGTTTCTTGGGTGCTGAGGAAGGAAGGAAGGAAGGAAGGAAGGAAGGAAGGAAGGAAGGAAGGAAGGAAGGAAGGAAGGAAGGAAGGAAGGAAGGAAGGAAGGAAGGAATTGGCCCATCCAAGCCAAGGTGTCCCTGGGTGGATGCTGCTTAAGCCTATTAAAATGTGAGCACTTCCAGGTAGCTTTTACTTCTTTACAGAAGCTGCTTAGTGAAAGCAATTATAAAGCACTCAGAGAGGTTTAACTAATTAAAAGGATTTCCTTCAGCCTCCCGTGGCTGGCTGGGTGATGCCTCCATATGATGCTTTTTAGGAGCTGAAGTCAAACCACATTTTTTTACTCAGCATTTCAGAATTTTAAAATTATGATTTTGGGATCTCTGCATTTCTTCAACTAATATTAGGCAAATGCCAAGTATTAATAAAGTATCCATGTGGGCTGCATGAATAATTCCCTTTTGAACAAACATTTTGAAGGGCTCCTTTGTTTCTTTCCACCAAGATTCCAAGTCAGAGCTATCTGTTTGAAGAGGAAAACATTACTGTGAGATTTAATGCATCCATCCTGCCATCAGGAGTACCAAATTGCTGATACTTTGCAGCCACCATACACAGAAGACCATCAGCCTGAAAGTCTGCTCCTTAAACAGTTGCCTTTCCTAATATCTATGATTTCAAAGCATCAGGCTTGCCAATGAATTGTGTCTTTTTGCAAGAAAGGAACTAAATTCATGGCAGTTTGTAGCCCCAGTAAAAAGTCTGAGCAGCTCCAAGTGAGGTTTAGAAAAACCCCTTTAGCATCAGGAAAGCCTGAGTTTAACATCTGAACTTTCACGTGGAATTTTGGGAGGAGAAATCAGCATCCAGCTCTCCCTGGTCCAAGCTGTCCTGTGGATCTCCCAGCTTCTCCTGTGCCATTTCTGGGCTGTCCCCAACAAAGTCCCAGCAAAGCTCCTCAGGGCAGGATCAGACACAGATCAAATTCACTCTCTGGGTGGTGTCTGAAGAGCTACAAGCCATCCAGTGACCAATTACACAGCCAAAAAATAGTCAGGTTGAAATTATGAATTCACTAGGACAAGAGAATAAAACCAGACCTCCCAGCCCTCTTTCCAAAACCTCTCCCTTCAGCTGCCTAAAACTTTATTGAATAAATGACTTTTGCAGCTGAAAGATGCTCTCGTGCATCATGCAGGCTGGTACCAAAAGAACATCAGCATCTCCACACTCAGTTATGTCTTTAATAAAAGAGATTGAACATGGAGGTGAAGTAATGCTGTGACTACCGAGCTGGGCAGCAGGAATTATTTAATTTCTGGCCAAAATAGGCAGTGGCTTTGCTAGTGGTGACACCCACAAAATCAGGGCACAGCCACTTCCCTCCTCAGTACATCACTGAAGTTTTCTCTCTGCCTCTTGGCTGATTAAAAGTGATGGGGAGGTGCAACCACGACCAGAGGTTTGCTCCTCCTGGACCACATTCTTCAAGGGAAAAACATCTCCTGCAGATTTCCTCCACGAGCTGCAGCACAGTCCCTGTGGGATGACAGCATCTGGGTTTAGAACATGTCCACATAAATATTTCCAGCTGCCAAGGCAAAAGGAAAAGCAGCTTTTGCCTCCAGGTGCCAAATCCTCATTGCACTGGGGGTGTGGAGCTCTGTGAGAGCTCTGCTGCTTCCCAGCCCTTCCCAGGTCACACAAAGGACAAGAGTGATGTGGCCCTGATTCTCTGTAGAGCAAAATTTGGGTTAAAAAAAATTAAGGCAATTATTTAATTTCGCCTCGGTTTTCTTCTTGTCTTTTATTGTGTTAGGTTTTAACTGAGATCTCTTTATTTCCTGCTGGGATTCTGCCAGAATCATTTCATAAAGGCACTGAAATACCTATTGCAAAAGGAAACAAAAGGAAACAAATCTTCCCTTTAATTGCCTGATATAGCTACATTTGAAGCTAGATTGACAAATAATCAACAGCACTTGTACCCTTCAGAGCTGTGGCACCTCGAGTCCTGTGTCCAGTTCTGGGCCCCTCAGCTCAGGAAGGAGATTGAGGTGCTGGAGCAGGTCCAAAGGAGGCAACTGGGCTGGGGAAGGGATCCAGCACAGATCCTATGAAAAGAGGCTGAGGGAGCTGGGGGTGTTCAGGCTGGAGGAGGCTCAGGGGAGACCTCATCACTCTCTCCAACTCCCTGAAAGGAGGTTGGAGCCAGGGGGGGGTTGGGCTCTTTTCCCAGGCAACTCTCAGCAAGACAAGAGGGCAGGGTCTCAAGTTGTGCCAGGGGAGGTTTAGGTTGGAGATTCGAAAGAATTTCTTTCTGGAGAGGGTGATCAGGCATTGGAATGGGCTGCCCAGGGAAGTAGTGGATTCTCCGTGTCTGGAGATCTTTCCAAAGAGCCTGGATGTGGCACTGAGTGCCATGGGCTGGGAACCACGGGGGGAGTGGATCAAGGGTTGGACTTGATGATCTCTGAGGTCCCTTCCAACCCAGCCAGTTCTATGATTCTATGATTTCATTTTCCATTGCTTGATGTCCCTCAGCAGCAGGAATCTGAAAAAAAAAGCCCCAACCAAACATATTATCTTTCTCTGCTTACCCTTTAATTAATCATTTTTATTATGGAAATGTCCAGACCCAAAGTTCTTGTAGTCACTGTCTCAGGTGTTGTAGAAATGTGGAACAAAAGGACAAGCACCAGAAATCAGTTCCTGAGGTTGCTTAATACCCCTCAGCATCATGGGGACAGGGGCCACGGCTCCACATCCCAAACTAATGGGATTCTGGTGAAAAATACACATTGTCCCTGCAGGTATTTTGGACAAAATACCCAGTGCCACAAGGGCATGAGACACAGAGAAGAGATGCAAATGCAATCTGCAATCTGTCCTTCATCTGCAGGGTGTTCATAGTGCCACTGCCCCTGTGCTTATTGCTGCTCTGCCTGGCTTGCAGACATTTGGAGGCAGCTTGGCCCTGGGGGTTATTAATCTTTTGGCACCAAGGCAATAGCAGAACAAAGTGAGGCTTTAGGGGAAAAGGTTCAGGGCAATAAACACAGCACAGTCGGGTCTCTTTTCACCCTCGTCTGAGAATTGATCACAAAAAAGTAAAAGTTGTTGTTTTTTTTCATCCCTTGCAGGTGCTGTGGTGATTGCTTTTGTGGTCTGCTGGCTCCCTTATCACATCCGGAGGCTGATGTTCTGCTATGTCCCCTCCAGTCACTGGACAGAGTGAGTCCTAAGCAGGGGATGAGTTCCCCCCATAGCAGGACAGGGGGTGAGGTCAGCCTGGAGCCAGGGATGGAGGTGGGAATCTGGGCCAGCAGGTCCAGGGAAGGGATTCTGCCCCTGTGCTCAGCCCTGGTGAGGCCACAGCTTGAGTCCTGTGTCCAGTTCTGGGCCCCTCAGCTCAGGAAGGAGATTGAGGTCCTGGAGCAGGTCCAAAGGAGGCAACCAGGCTTGTGAAGGGACTCGAGCACAGACCCTATGAGAAGAGGCTGAGGGAGCTGGGGGTGTTCAGGCTGGAGAAGAGGAGGCTCAGGGGAGACCTCATCACTCTCTACAACTCCCTGAAAGGAGGTTGGAGCCAGGGGGGGGTTGGGCTCTTTTCCCAGGCAACTCTCAGCAAGACAAGAGGGCAGGGTCTCAAGTTGTGCCAGGGGAGGTTTAGGTTGGAGATTAGAAAGAATTTCTTTCTGGAGAGGGTGATCAGGCATTGGAATGGGCTGCCCAGGGAAGTAGTGGATTCTCCGTGTCTGGAGATATTTCCAAAGAGCCTGGATGTGGCACTGAGTGCCATGGTCTAGCAATCGCAATGGTGGATCAAGGGTTGGACTTGATGATCTCTGAGGTCCCTTCCAACCCAGCCAATTCTATGATTCTATGATTCTATGATTGTCCATGAGAGGGGTTAAAAAACCTGTTGGTTTGGATTCTCTATCAAAGAAATGAAGAGACCAAGTTTACTCATCTACATCTTCCAGGGGTGGGTGAAGCAAGGATTAACTTGATCCAAAATGCATCATCAACCCCTCCCCTTCTCCTGGAGCTGTGACCATGGTAACAGAGGTGATGGATATTCACCTCTGACCACCCTTGATGAGGTGACACAGGGACAGGGGGGTTGTGCACCCAAAGAGAATCTTTGTCTCCACGGTGGAGACATCAATCACTGGCCCTAAGATGGAGCAGCTCTACAGCACCACATTTCCTTAGTGACAGCAGAGATTACACTGGGTCTGGGGCAGATTATTTACAGGTTTTGCAGGCTGTGGATCAAACTGAAATCCTAGCAGTTGCCACTGCCCAGAAAATGTCCAGATTCTCAGAAATTTGGGGATAATTGCTCACCCACACTGAACACACCTGAGCTGTTCCATGGCCTTTCTGCCCTGTCAGGTCAGGTTCCTCAGCAAAGCAGCCATGGGACTGATTATTAATTTTAAATACACAATTAAGCATTGATGGTGTCTGAGGATGTTCACCCAAATAGCCTGAGATGCCATGAGATGGGCTCAGTTAAAAACATGTCCTTGCTTCTGTGGTGTCACATCTCTCCAGGACTGGATCTGTTTCCTGCAATGAACAGGAAAAAAAATAATCTGCAATACCAAAAAGAAAAGCAACAGGAGACATTAAAAATTCATAAGCTCTGAGTAGGAAAAATAATAATTTCTGATCTAACAGCCTACTGAATGGAATTGTACATCCATGCGTAGTAAAAGCCCAAACTTGTCATGAGAACAGAGCTCTAGGCACACACTGGGCTAAACTGTTGTTTCTTGTTTGCTTTCCTATATGAAAAGCACTTAAAGCAGCAATCATTTCTGGAATGACTGCATTTCCTTTGAGGGGCAGAGAAGTCTGTCTGCAGTTAGTGTGAATTTATGCACTGTGCCTCCATTCACATGTTTTTTTTCCTCCTTTCAAAAGCCACGAGCAATTTTAGGAAAACACTGAATCCACAGCCATATTATGAATGGTGGTCTAGCAGTGTGGGAGCTAATAAAGACCTCACAGCAACTTGATGGCTTCATTTATAAATGCATGTGTCTGCCCCAGAAAAAGAAACATTTTGGCTGTATTAATTCTTCACAGCTACACAGAGGAACTGGATGGGCTGAGTGGTGCTCGGCAGCACTGAGGGGGTGTGGAGGGATTGGTGATGTTCTCCAGCACACCTCAATTTATCTTCTGGTAGGCAGTGCTCAGACTAACAAAAAGGTCTGAAGTTCCCACAGATAAATGATCCTGGGGAGCATCTTCCTGAAAATGAGACCCACGGTGCTCAGAAACACTTTACCAGCTCCAAGCTGTTGATCTCTGTTGTCCCAAAGAAAGAGATTTCCAAAAGACAAAAAACCCAAGCAAACAAGCAAACAAACAGAGCATTTTCATCACTACAGTTGTGATCAGGAAATACCTCACATGGATGCTACCATCAGAGGATGTCCCAAACCAGGATGCTATCCCGGGTGACAGAACAGCCCCATTGCATGGGGTGCTGCAGCTCTTGGTGCAGGGAGGAGAAGGAGAAAGCTGAATCTGCTCCTGGAACTTGGCTCTTCTGCAAGCTCTGTAGACCAGAACTGCAGCCAGAAAAGTCAAGTTAATGTATATGCATGACACAGAAACAAATTGCCATCTGGCTTCTCAGCTCCAAGCATGTCTATTTTCAAAGGCAAAATGAATGCATGGGATGATTCTCACATCCAGACCCAGGGCATATATAAGCTTCTGACTGCTAGGGATTGGGGTAAGAGCTCTGTAGAGCCCTTTGACCTACACTTGTCCAGTCCCAGATAAAAACATAAATATTTTCCTGGTGGCTCATGCACCATTCCTAAGCTCATGTCCCCCAGCCAAGAAAAGTTAGCTGAAAAAAACCCACCAGCTCATGTTTATCTCACCCTTTGAATTATTTCAGCTCTCCACACTCTGCTTAGACTTTTATGTTCATCTGTTCTTCCAGTTTCCTTTTCAACTTCTACCACTACTTCTACATGCTGACAAACGTCCTCTTCTACGTCAGCTCAGCAATCAACCCCATCCTCTACAACCTGGTGTCTGCAAACTTCAGACAGATCTTCCTCTCCACACTCACAATCCTGTGCCTGCCATGGAGGAAGAAGAAGAAACGTTTGGCTTTCACCAGGAAATCCAACAGCATCTCCAGCAACCACACGTTTTCCAGCCAGGTCACGAGGGAAACTACATACTGAAGCCAAAGGAGGAAGGGGAATGAATTTCATCGTGGAGTCAAAACTTGTGAGAGGCCTCATGGTCTCCAAATTCACATCACACAAATGTCTTTAGCCAAGTCATTGTTGTGGGGGGAAATAGGCTTCGTCCTGCTAGTAACCTTGAGGTTATTTTCAAGCATTGGCCTTGCCTCTTTGTGAGTGATGTCTACACGTTTTGTAACTCCAGTCTGGTGTGAATCCAGGCACGGTGTTAACTGGGAAGCCAAAATGTGTTAAACTTCAGCAAAATCCTACTGCATCCCATCCTTTTCTCCATGCAGAGATGCCACGTTCACATCCCAGGGCTGAGATCCCCTCTCGTGGTGGCACAGAGTCTGATGAGGAGAAAGCAGTTCTGACCAGAAAGGGAAGGGTTTGGAGAAGGGACGTGCTCATCTATGGGATGTTCAAGGAATGAGGAGTGAAAACTCAGGGAGCCAGGTGGTTATTTTAGAAATGTATCTAAATGATGATTAATGTGACCTAGGTGCTCAACAGAGCCACTCTGGCTCCTTAAAATTAAATAACAACAGATGATGCCTTACCTAGAGTGGGGTGGCTGTGGCCTGGGGGAATGGGTCATCTTTCACTTTAGGGCATTTATAGTGCCTGGCCCAGTGACCCCCCTCTCTCACTGCTATTGCTACTGCAACACCAACAAATAACAGAGTCTCTGGAAAAGTCAGCAATGCAGAAATTGTGCCCAGCTGGGGTGCTGAAAACAAACAGAAAGGGAAAAATTTACTTTTGCCATACAGCTAAATCCTATTTGTCCACCAGGGAGAACACTGAGCTGGCCTGCAGGAAGAGGTGAGAAAACCCAAGGCTCATGAGAGCTCCAGGCTGCTGAGATGAGAGCAACCTGTCCCAGTTCTGTGGGACCTTCAGATTTTTCCCATTCTTATTCTGGTTTTACTTGTTTCCTCAGCATTTTCAGATGCTGGCATCTCATTTTGCTGGTGGGGACCTTGTGTCCCCTTTCACATCACACTTTGTCAGGAGAGCAGGAATTGCCTCTTTATCACAGTGACCTACAAGTGTCACTTGGCTCAATTTTCAGCATTCTGGGCTTTGTCAATCCCATGTCACTTATGAGCACTCTTGGTACATGACAGAAGTCTTAATGCTGGAGATGTGGATCTCTGGCCTCAGTGAAGCATCAGACAATAAATGAGACCAGGTACTGATCCACTGGGTACCAGCTGTGGTATCATGGGGTCACAGAATCATCTTAAGTTGGATGGAACCCATAAGGATCATGGACTCCAAATGCCTGGACTTGTGGTTTAGGTCTTCCTGGGCTGAGGACATGGAAGAAACACAAATGAGGTGTGAATTGTGATAGCTTTCTGCTTCTGAGGCATTCAGAGCCTGGCTAACAACCAGGGCAGTCCTGGCTACCATCAGCCACAACCTCCAACCACACCTGCCAGGGTTGGGAGATTATTTTAATGCCTATTACAGAACCACTCCAAAAGAAAGGGCTCAAAATAGAAATCAGTGGGGCTTTGGTTTCATCTGATTCAGCCAAACCACAGGCTCTGCCCTGTCATGCCTTCTTTAGTCCCTTGCCCTGGTTGTACCAAGCAGAGGGCAGAGATTGTATCTGACAAAGCACTTTGGTTGCTCATGCACAGCTGACTCCTCTTTGGCAAGAAAAGCAGGTGACAGCACACCCAAAAATAAACAAAAAGGAGTCTGGCTTCTCTCTGAGAGGAAATCTCAGCAAACCTGACCAGAGTTTGTGTGTTAGAAATGGCTTGGGCAGGTTGGAAGAAGAAGTTCTAGAGGACCTGTACACATCACCTTGTGGGAAATTCCAGGTAAAATGAGCAGAGGAAGAGGAGGCTGAATGCCACACACTTAACATTGGCCTCCCAGCCAAGACACTTGAAATGTTTCTGGAGAGGACCCAAATTTTTTAACAGCCCCTCTAAATAAAGTCAGGGGTTGGGAGGTGGTTTCTGAAACCTCCCACAGAAGCTGGAACTGTGCTGCTGAGTCTCATTAAGATTTAACACCCTGCGTGTTGCTTTGGAAATGTTAAGCATTATTAATATTCTTGTTCAACACCAACCTGCTGAAATGTGCTTGATTATCTTAGAAAACACTGTAGGAAAAAAAAAATTGCTGTTGCACAGAAGATGCTTGGCTTAGGTTTTCCTTACTGAGACCCACTGGCAGCTCACGGAACACTTGATCACAGCTCAGAGAAAGTGGCAGGGTTATTTTTGGCTTGACATGAAAACAGGAACAAGCTGGAGTAAAAACAAACTCATCAAAAACTCTTTCCTGAATGTTTGTTGGGCTGCTTGAAGCCTGGAGAGCTATTTGAGGGGTTTATCCAAGTGGTTTGCTGGCTTCTACAGCTCTGGTCCTGCAACAGGAGCAGAGCTGAGCCCATGGCCTTAAGCAGAGATCACAGCTCAAAGCTGCCTCCTCCACTGATCCAATCTGACTGCTTGAGCTGAGAAGTGGAAGATAAATCTGATTTCATCCTCTTTCCCCTCCCTCACCTGCTTTTGCTACATTCAACCTGGGGTTTTAGTTCCCCAGAGCTCAAAGCAGTGAGGATTGCTCTCTGCCAGACCCTGAGTTCTGTGTAGGAAAGCATGGTAGGGAAGGAAAAGGTACAAACTGCCTGGTATAGCCTGGAAAAATGGCTCTTTCCATGCTTTTAAATAATGGTTGAACTTGGCAAGGTTTAGCTTTGAACCTGATTGGGTATAAGTAGCTTTTTGCCATTAGACACAAGGTGTCCTCCTGTCCTCTTGATTCCTGCCTTGTCCAGACCCTGGGCAGGGGCTGGGGCAGCATCCTCCTCAGCAATTCCTCTAAGGGTTTGGAATTGTTTGTTTTGACTGAAGAAAAAAAAATAAATCTGTTGAAGCCACAGATGAGAAGTACTGCCAGATGGATCCAGAGAAATTCCCAGCTGAAAGAGTGAGGACCAAGTGAGCTCTTCAGAGATCATCCTGAGGTTTTGTCTCTCAGCACAGTGCTCTTGTCAGGGCCACCTGAATCCACCAAGATCCCAAAGTCAATAGGCTATTTGGACCTTTCTCCCAGGCAGGAGTTTCTCCCCAAAATCTCAGCACCCATCAGTGTTGGAACATTTTGCTGAGCTTGGGGTTGTTTTTTTTGGTAAAGTGCACAAGACCTCACTTCAGCTGCACCCCTAAAGGAGAGAACTCAATGGAGAAGCTGGTGAGGAGCTTGAGCAGGATGTGTTGCAAACAGAAAATCAGGATTTTTGCATTTCCAGCATCCAACCACAGCAATGTTGATGCTGTTGACAGCTCATGGGGCAGCTCTGAGCCCACCACCCATGGGTGCCACCACTGCCAGCCCTCCCAGAGGGCTGGACATCCCCTGGAATGGGAGTGCTGGAGCTTTCCTCTGCAATGCCTTGAGTGTTAATCTGGTACCTTCCCAGCTGTGGTGTTTGGTGGCTGTTTAAAGCTGTATCTGCCTAGAGCTCTGTCTGGTTCTTCACATTCCAGCTCAACAAATTCTTCTGTCCACAGTCTGGATTTTTTTTTCATAGACAAACAGGAATTGTTCATCCAAAACTTCATGATGCTGTGTCCTGGCTTTGTGGTCAAGAGTCCTTCCCCAGCCATGCCACCTGACAGCCCTGCACATATTGTATTTATGGCAACTATTTTTTTACAGTGCACCTTTTTGTTATTATTCTTCTTTTTTCTGAAGTACAAACTGTTGATGTGCTTTATTTTCTGTGGCCTGTCACGCAATGGGAAAAAAAATGAATGTTAAAAGTGTCTCAACGTCTCCTTTGTGATATTTTCTGTGACAAAGGGAAGGAAAAGGGTGTGAAATCCTTTTGTGTATCAATGGGAAACACTCTATCAGTGTAACATGCTATTATTGATACTGATCAAACTGCAATGAAACGGTTGCTTCCTGATATAGCCTTTGTACTGTATGGAATTTTATTTTATTTTCTCATTTATTGATCCTAAGAAATAAATATCCAAATTTAAGGCTCGGGCTGGTTATGCTTGAAGTGGCAGCAGTGGCTTTGCCTGTTTATGGGCACAGGGTCTGAACCACTGCAATCCCACCAACCTATCTAAATATTTGGAATCATCCATGCCTAGAAAATCCATTTTCTAAAACCCAGCTGAAGTGCATTGCCTCTCTGGAAGAGTTTTGGTGCTGCTTGTAGATGAGAAGAGCAGGAGCCTCTGTTGCCTTTACACCATCAATTATTTAAGAATCCAATCATTTATTTCATGGATCCTTTTTCCTTGGCATTCAGCCCTGCTCTCCTAAAAGGTATCTTTTGAGTCCACTGCCTTGAGGATCTGCAGCTGGTGTCTTCAGGAAGGAAAATCCTCAGTGTGTAGCAATACCCTTGTTTTCTGGATGCAGGAGATGGTTGTGCAGGGCAGGATGCTCCAAGTGGAGTCTCCACTGCATATGCAGAGCCCCTGCCCATGGTGCCCTCTGCTCCTGACTCCTCCAGCTCAGGGCTGGCTCTAGGAAAAAGCAAAATTCCTGGGAAGCAGAGCTCTTCCCATCCAACCCTCCCACCCAGTGTCCCACAGTCCAGCATCACATCAGCCCCCACCAGTGCAAAGGAAAGGAAAAGGCTGGGGACCATCAATTAATTTCTTTTTTTTTCCTTTAGGGAGGCACCAGGACTGTGCCTGGAGCTTTGAGGGATGCTTTCAATTGGGCCCCTGCCTCTCACTGCAGCTATAAAAGTAATTTCCATAGCTCACAGGAGGGAAATTTCAGGCGCCTTTTGAAACAAATGCAACATTTTAGTAAATGGCTGCCTAAAACTTAATAAACATCCACCCAGAAGTTAATTTATTTAAGATGTCTTTAAATCCTCCTCTGCCTTATTGAATTTGGTTGAGCTGTAGATGAGGTTGGAGTATATTCATGAGGGTATTTAAGCAATAAGGCAGAGCATCCTCGTTATTATTCCATCTCTTCTGGGGGCTGTGCAGGAGGAAACAGAGCATGAAACAACTTTGGGTACTCGAGTGCCAAACCCCTCCACAAGCACCTGAACAGACACAGCCCTGAGTGCTGAGGGGTGGCCAAACCAAAGTGCTGGGGTTGCTTCCTAAGGAAAAAAAAAAAAACCAAAACAGAAAAAGAGAAAGCAGCAGCCTGCCCAGTCCCCACCAGCCCAAGGCCAGGGGGAAGGATGGAGATGGAAAGTTTCAGACAGGTCAACTGAGCCCTGACCATAGGTATTGAAGAGAGAAAACAGAATTGTTTCCTTCTTGAGGACTTTTATATATAAGGGAAGGATTCTGAACACATAGCCTGGGAAATCTGCAAAGGTGTGGAGGGAATAAAGAACTCCTCTGGTGAGCACCTGGGCTGCACCATTCCCCCCTCTCTCAGCTTGCTGAAATGCAGCATGAAAATGAAAGGGCATTAGAATATGAACAATAAAATATGAAAATATGAATATAGCATCTTTTGCCATTGCATCAGCTTCAGTCACATGAAAGGCTGAGCTACTTAGCCTGGGATGTCTTTGTTCTTTTCTTCTGCCTGTCCTTTCCCTTTCTCCTGTCTTTGGAAAATGCTCAGTAGGAAGGGGACTTGTGCAATGCAGCTTTTAGCCTCAGGCCCCACTGAAGCACATCATAATTAGTCAGGATGTCTGATTACTCTGTAGCTCATCTCTACTCCTTAACAATGTCATCTCCAATGAAAACATCCACGGATCACTTTTTCTGTATAAATGTCTTGGGGCTGAGCAGGTACCCCCAGCAGGTCACACATCTCTGCACTTCATCTCCCTGCCAAAAATAAACACCCAAAGGGAGTGTTTAATAAAAATAAACACCCAAAGCTACATGGGACATTTGTCAGATTCTTGGGTTTGTTTTTTTTTTCCAGAATCAGGTGAAGGGAAAGCAGCTGCACAGCCTGGTTAATGCTGTGGGTACATGGAATAACTGGAATGGGGGTTGCACCACCTCTGAAATCACATTTTTTTGTGGATTTGCTGCTCTGACCTCAGCCACTTCTGCCATCCTCTACCTTCACAGCACCCCAACATGAACACAACTGAGATGTCCCAGCCAGCATTACCAAGATTTAACAGCATTACTACATTACTATTAACCCAACATGCTCCCTCCCTCCCTCCATGGGTGCTCATGTCCTGGGAGCTCCAGAGAACTCAAGGGACCCACTCAAGAAGTGTCATCAAATCTTGGAGAGCTGAAAATCTTTCCAGCCCAGTCAGTTCTGATTCATCTTTCCCTTCATTCAGGAGGTAGTCCCTGAGCTATTTTACCCTCTGTCCTAACACATGTATCAGCACAACATGCCAGCATTCAACCATTTCAAACCAGCTTCTCACTGGTTCTCAGCAACACCAACAACCTCGGCGTGGCACTTGGCAGCTTTCAAAGTGTTCCTGGTGGTGGTGTTATCCTTGCTGGCTGCTTCATACAGGTTGCAGGAGGAGGTGAAGCATTGTGTTTGGAATTTAAAATACACCCAAGCAGCAACAAAGCCCATTAGGTGGGAATAACCTCAGCAGTGCCACGGAGAGCTGTAATGAAAGCTGTGACACCTGACATTTTCAGTGCTGTTGTCTGTCCACTTGAAAAGCAGCTGAGACTGTCAACAGAATCTTTAGCACAGCTCCCACACAGAGCTTGAATGCTTACAAAGTTCCATATCACTGCATTAAATCATTTTTTTTTACTGCCTTCAGTCTGGCAACTGGGGTAAGATGAATTCCCCTTTACCATCAACACAAGTATGAAATTAGATTTATTGTGACCCTGCCCTGTGTGTAACCAGTGGTGTTTCCTGACTCAGAACTTGAGCCCAACCTCAGGGCTTGATCTGGGTTAGGACAAGGAAAGGGTTCAGGGATTTTTAACCTGGTCACTGATGACAGCACAGTAAGGTAAACAGAGTGATTAACTCCCTTGCCTAGAGAATGAGCATCCTCCCCAGAGAGGGCTGGCAGGTAGACACAAACCCATCAGTTTTTCAAATGAAAGAAAATAGAAATTTGTAGAGCATTTGTGAGCCTGGTTGAAGTCCCAGGTGCCCAACCAGTATAAATCAGTTTGCAACTGCAAATAAACTGAGTTTATGCTTTTAAGTCACCCAGTCCAGTTCTGTTTCTCTTTTCTGAGGCTTTTCCTTTTTTTTTTTTTTTTTTTCAGTCTCATTTAACACGGGAAAAACGAAGCAGTTCATTACTTTAGCAGCTCCACATCTTAAATGCCAGAGGCACTGATCAGATTAAAACAGAAATCACAGTTTTGTGGCTTGTGTCTGGAAGGAACAAAGGCTCTGATCCTGATTTTGATTGAACACAGGATGCTATCTCTTCCTTATTGTGTCTGTTACAATGGCAGGGAGGGAGAGCATTTATCACAGGATGCCTCAGTGCTTTTTAATATAGGATTTAGCATATGGAGCTCCCTGGCATTCACCAACTCCCTTGCAGATTTCACTTGGTGTCTTCAGAAGTTTTCACAGACTTTGGGAGGAAAAAAAAAAAAAACCATGTTCCTCTGCTGCCATTCTCCCCCCATTCACACACAATCAAACCCAGCTCCTCGTGGAAGATCAGCTTGGTTTAGGAACTGGTAGAAATCCCTCCCAAAACACCAAAATAAAAATTGTGGGGGGCTCTCACTGCTCCACTCATCAGTCTGGAAAGCAAATGAAAATTTCATGGATCTCCCTGTTCAGGGAGATGGAGGCAGCAAAGGTTTCTAGGAGAAGGTTTCCTGTCCCCCTGAGTTGAAATGCACACCAACCAAAAAGCTACAGATTTTCAGTGCTCAGTTTGGAGAAAGGTTGAGCTGTATCAGCTGAAGATGTAGGGCAAAAGGTACAAAGGACTCCAAATGGGCAAAGTCAGTACAGAATGCTAATTCTATTTGTTTCTGTGTGCCTGTATACATCCTGTCATCAAAAGGATTTGCAGGCTTTCCAGAGTGAAGACAGTTGTGTTGGCAACACCAGCACGTAACAAAAAAACAATGGAAAAGGAAGAAAAAAGGAAAAAAAACCCCAGAAAACCTTCTGCTCCTCTGATTTCCACATCTTCACAAATCAGTCAAAAGCTTTTCCCTTCAACCAAAATCTCACTTCCATTTGTTTATGACAATTCATCCTCCTGTGCTATTCATTTTTCTTGGAGATTGCCTCCAGGGCTCAGGGTCTGCCTATTTTTTATTTCCATCTCTCCAGAAAGCACCACAGGGTTTGAAGATTTCTTGCCTTGATCCTTGCTTTGTGCAAGGAGGGGCTGTGAGTCACAGCAGGACTTTGATGAGCCCAACAGAATTCCTCAGAGGTTGGCACCAGAGTGATGGAGAACTGGGAGCAAAATACTGACTCAGAGGAGGGGATGGGGAAGATGTTTTGTTGGGGTGGCAGCTGGGGATGTTGCAGCTTTCTTTCAAATGGAGCCCACTTCTTGGGAGGCACAAAATCCCATTTCTCAGGCAGCTGTTTTTAGTGTGTGGGCTGAGAAGCAGCCTGGGAGAGAGATCAGGATGAAGGCAAGAGGGATGCTGAGGCAATGCTGGGGGTGAAGGGAGGGCATGGGTAGAACCCCACCAACCTGCTCAATAAAGCATCCCCATACCAAGCAGCAGAGCACAGATGAGAAGCAAAGGGTTAAGTCTGCCTCCCAGCAAATGTTGTCTCTTTTTTGGGCAGAGTTTTTAACCTGTTCTCTACTCTTAGTGCAACTATTCCAAAAACCAACTGAGGATGTTTTGCCTCTGCTCAAAGGAAATTCTCTTCTGTTCAGTTTGGGAGCACCTCCTTGGACCACCTGGAAGCATCTCCTACCTTTTGTTTCCAATCTGTACCCAGCCAGCTGCAGGGAGAGTAGTGAAAACACTTAGAAAATCAATGGGAGAAGAGACCAGAAGGGGAGAAGATCTGAGCTGCTTCTCCAGAGGCTTACAGGACATTCCCTGGGCTTACAGGAAAGAGGGAGAAGTGAGACAGCAAGGAAACATTCCAGTCTGGTGAGGTTTGCAGAATTATCTGCTGCCAAATACAGCTCCAGAATCATCAAGCTACATTTTAATCAGTACCCCCCCATCCAGCTTTTCAATCAGATATTTCTTACACTCATTCCTGGTCTTCAAATGTTAAGTTTGGAAAAAAATAGTCAGCCTCAGGCCCTTAAACCAAGTGTGTGTTTGATTTTATTTACATCATATCCACTGCAAATACTCACATCCTTTCCACCAGCTCCTTTTCTTTAGGATTAACAAGGAAAAGTTTCCCTCGAGCAGCTGTGGCTGCAGCCCATGAATGTTTAAATTGAGAATAATTTGGTTTTCTGTTCCTATCAAAGTATCTGCTCTATAAAATTACTTGAGCCAATTCTACATTTTTTATGTTTGTGAGCAGAAGTATTTCTGGCTTATTGGTATTGTGAACAGATTTATTCCTGGCTTTGGTTTTTTTTTTTTAATTAGATTGTAGCTTAAACTTTACACTTAAATACTGAGACTTACAGTACAGAGATTTCAGCTAAACTTGTTCACTGGTCAAAGCACAGAAGAGAAAATATTTCAGTGTAAATGAGTATTAGCTTTTCTCTGTTATTCTACCAACAGTAATCAATTGCAATTTAAAATACAATGCAGCTCTAACCATAGATATTCACAGCTAGAAGTCCTTATTTTCTCTTGACCTCTTCTGTGCTGCTTCAAAAGTCAAACACTGAGACCTCATCATAACCAAATGTCCTCAGAAAAACTGAGATGCAGGTAATTGGATTTCATCTCAAACAAATCACAGGGGGGGAGCAAGGCTGGAGCCTGAGAGTTAATGTGGGAAATGGGATACAAGGAAAGGGAACCCAGGGTGGGCAAAACTGGGATTGCACAGCCAGGGTTTGGTGAAAATACTGAGATATCACAGATCAACATTCTGGACCCATGATGGAGAGCAGGAGCAGCCAGGTGTTAGGGCATGAAGCTGCAAACAGGGTTTGGCCAGGTCTGTGGAGCCTGAATGATGGGAAATAAATAATAATTAGAAGAGATTGAGTCTAGCTCCCAAGGAACTTCCAGAGGTGATGTAGGATCCTGCTGCTTTCACAGCATCACAATGGTTGGAAAGAACCTTCAAGGTGATTGAGTCCAACCATTAGTCCTACAGCCCTAAATTGTCCCCCAAAGCACCACATCTACCTAATTTTTTAATACCTGCAGGGATGGAGATTCCACCATCTCCCTGGGCAACCTGTTCCTCTCCTCTCTGCTCCCATTTTCTCCTCTCTGCTCCCATCCTCTTGGTTTGACATCCCCAGGTACCTGGGGTCAGAGACATCTGGAGCCAGTGCCCCATCCTCAGGCACAGACACGGGAGGTTACTTGCAGAGAGTTTGAGCACAGGGAGGGGGGGAAAGGAAGAAAGGGTGTCCAATAAACCCCATAACAAATAGGAAGCCAAAGGTAATTCAATCACCCTGCACAACAACGTTACCCAAAAGGATGATGAACACAAGTAGATAATTGTTTATCCTTTGTTTTCATTGCTGATTCCAAACTAATCCAATTATTTGTGCAGGTGATGTCTCAGCTCTGATTCAGGTGGGGGAAGAGTTCTGCTTGTGTCTGGTGAACTCCTAATTCAACACGACAGGTTTGACCTGAGAACACTGGTAATGTTGTCATCTCAGCTGGCTGTTGGCACAAAACTGGACTGATATTTTCTGTCTCCCTACTTCTGGCAGTGTTTTGGGAGCAGAGATCCCTCGGGTGACAACAGTCTCCAAGGGGAATGGCTTGTTCCTTTCTTTCTTTTCTAAGTATAAAATCCCCATAACATGAAGTTGTCCTCCTTTGCTTTGATTTCACCACTTAAGTCTTTTGTATATATCTTAGAGAGCCAGAAAGGGAAGAGAAATGAGTGGGGAAGTGACTTCAAGAGTGGGTTGTGGTTGGGCTGTCCCCTCCTCTGCCTTCTCTCAGCAGAAGAGAGCAATTTCCTTCCCCCCCTGGTTATCCCTGATGCTCAGCAGGGCACAGCCAGGGACACCTCCAGTTGTTACATCAGTTTTTCCATCCCGTTTGCCCTTGTTGACCCTATCTGAAGTCATGATTGTGCCATGGGATGAAATGAGTAAAAAAAAGCAAAAAACCATAACCCTCCCAGCTCCTCTTCTCCAGCTGATGGCTGAGCCTCCCCAGTCAACACTTGGGACTTTCTGAGGATGGACAGATCATCCTCACCACCTCACCCCACCTCTCCTGATGCTCTGAAAGCACCAGCACATCTCAGAAGCTGCTTGACCCTAATGGCCAGGGCATGGATCCCAGCAGATCTCAGCAGCATCCAAAGGAAAGGATGAGACAGAAAATATCCACCAGGAACTGGAGCCGTGGGATGGTTGTTCTCACAAACTCCTCCACTCCTGCTGACAGTGGATGCTGAAATAAAACTTGCTCAGATGTCACATTGGAGCCTGGAGCCAGGCCAGTGGGAGGAGAGGAGGTGTGGGGGTGGATGAGGAGGAAAATTGGTTTGGTTTTTTTCCTCTCTCTCTTTGCAAACATTCAGTTTCACCACTGACAAGGCTGACAGGTAGGAACCAATTAAAAAGAAAATCCTACTCACAGGTGCCCAGCTTCTTAGGAGGAGTTCCTCAGTTCTCCCCACTCCTTTGCAGGAACTGCTGGGTGCTGATCCAGCACACAAAGCAGCCTTGGAGTCTTTTGCACCCATTTTCCCAGGAGATGCTATGAGTGTCTCAGAACAAGAGAAGCTCGTTCAGATTGATGCTTCATAAGGCAAGGACAAGGTGTAGCCTATTGAGACATCATTAGGCTTCAACATTTCATTTTCTCTCACATACTCAGAAGGATCAAAGTGAAGATATCTATGTCAGGAAGGCAGCTCTTGCCAGTTCATCAGCAGCCAGCCCTGACACCAGAGCAAAAATTGGGTTCTTCCCCTTCCAGGATCAAGTCTGAATTGAAACACCCATATTCCTGGGAATCTTCATCAAGATCCTAATCAGCTTATGCCAGAAAGAGCAAGATGGGCAGACAAGGTTATTTTCAGCTCCATTTACAAAATCCCCATGCAAAATAAATGTGCATTACATTCCCACTGCAGCATGCATGGGGCACTTTAGTGTTTTAAAACTCCCTGATGTGCTTTGTTCTGCAAGGTACTGAGTGAGTTCCCCCTGAACTCAGCCAGGAGGGGTGAGGAGCTGCCAGTGCTTTGCAGAAACCCCTTTGGTCCCTGCTTTTGGTCCCAGGGTGCCATTTTTTGCTTGGGATGGTGGAATCTCACCTTGACCTCAGAAAGGGCTGGAGAGCTGGGATGCAGGAGGCCAAACCAGAGCAAAAGGGATGCACCAAGTTCCTCCTTCAGCAAAACACTTTGTGATGCCAGATGTGAGGGACATCAGGTGGAATGAATTGTACCACACTTAGTTAGCTCTCTGTCTCTTCTTCAGGTCTGCTACAGCCAGATTTCCTTCCTTCCTGTCCCGTTGTTCCACATCCCTCTCTTTCAGCTCCTTTCTTCATTTGGCACTCTTGCTAATTCTGTAGCTGGTTGTTTACTTAGAAACTGAGGCAATTTGTACAGAAAAAACAACAACAACAACAACAAAACAACAAACCCTCTCCTGTGCTAGGCTGTGCCTTTCTGGTGGCTATCACCAAACCCAGACCTTTTCTGCTTGCATCTGGAGACCCCAAAGAGCTAAAACCACCCCTGACTTCAGTACATGAAGTAGGGCAGCAGCCTGACTTAGATCCAGGCAAATCCTACACCCCCTGGCAGCATTTTAAAATCAGGAGGAGCCACTGGGCTTCTATCCAAGTATCCCAGTCTGCCCCTTTGGACAGAGAATGTGTCTGCTTGGTTTTCAGCTCAATACCAAGCCCAGTGGGGCTGTGTCAGTCTGACTGGGCACCAGAACCTGCTTTGGATTACCAGGAGTTCATATTCCATTGCTGGAGTGATTACTACTCTCAGTATTTTATTTCCAGCTGTACTGGGGTGTCTTTCACCAGACAGGAGCAGAAACAGAAGTTGCTAGAGCATTACCATGAATATATCCCATCTCCAAACTGATACAGAAACTATCAGCAGCAGAAGGACCAGAGGTGGAATAATTCAAGCAGCATTTGCTGATCCAGGGGGTTGGAGGAGCAAGATGGGAGATGGACAGTAATAAACTGTTTAATGATGATGGCAAAACACCCTTGGGTTTGCACAGGGAAACTGAGGTTGCTCCCCTCCCAGCTCTCACTCTCTGAAAAATTAACTTTGATGGGACCTTGCCTATTTCTCCCTTCTCTGTTTTGCTAGAATGTCTTAAAGATGTGGGTACTGCCTGAACACCCAGCTGAAATGGCTCTCAGTGAGTTCAGATGCAAAGCCAGGCTTCCAGAGCTAGAACTGATGCAGAAGGAGAATATTTTGAGTTCTTTTGGCCAAAACCTTCACTTTGACATGCACAAATACACAAGTGTATTTGCTGGCAAAGAAGAGAAGTGAGACAAGGTAGCAGTACATGAAATTGCATTGATGTTTTCTTTGCTTTGCCAAGAAGAATTAAAGCTTCAGGGCAAAGGTCTGTTCTTCACCCGATTTTATTATGTGGCCTGAATTTAATAGTGAGCATCCTTTAGCAGCTCTGTTCATTCTCTTCATCAGCCTCCAGATACACACACAAAACCACCCCCATTCCTCTTCCTTCCCTTGCTATTCCAGCTGTCCCTGAAATACTGAAGCCCCAGTTTTCCAGGCAGAACTGGTGGCTCCTGGGATGCCAGGAGGCAGCTGAGATAAAGCTGGGCAAAACCAGCCAGCCAGATAAAACCTTGCCATGTTATAGCCACATTAAATAAATGTTGATGTGGATGGGAGAAGAGAAGGTCCCAGTGTCAGGGTATAGTCCAGGGAGGGTTTAAAAACCTGAGGACAGGATCTGCAACTGAAAACTCAGCCCAGGGGAAATGCTCATTTATTTTACCCAGTTTTGCCAACAGATCTGATTTTTCTTTGCTTATTTATCACTCAGCTCCATCAGGTATTTTCTCAGTCATGCTGCCCAGGCACTGGCTACTTCTTTTGGATTTTTTTCTCTCTCTGTGCCTTTCCCACCTGCATTCTGAAGTTCCCATCACAGCCTGGAAACAAATGACCCTGACAGCTTGATTTGGGAATGGAAAAGCTCCTTAGGAGCTCCTTTTCCCACACCATTTCTGGTAGTTCAGAAGTGGAAGCCTTGCAGAGACACTGCACAAACCTGTGCTGAAAACTGAGGTCAAATACGTGACTAATCTTTCCTTCTGGGTCCTGCTAAGTGTTAGTAAGCAGAACTTAAATCTTGAAGGCAGAATGGGAGGAGAGCATTTGTAACACAGAAATACTTCTGGCTGGTGCCACAACCTGTGGTGCAGATGCTGCTGTGTGAAACCAGCTTCAGATTTGGGGTCAGAGCCAACAGAATTTCCTGACATCCCTGATAGGTTTTGGGATCAGACCCAATTTCCCTGAAATCAGGCATCTGGCATTTAAATAAACTAAAAGGTTTTATGGTTTGTGGGTTTCCAGTCATGGTAGGAGCACAGAGCAAGTTCTCATCTAATATTCCTTCCTGACTATAAGTTTTGCCCCAAGATGACAAATTGTTTTCAAATAGACTCACAGGATGTAATTCTATTATAGATGCTCTGTGTAAGTTTCATGATGAGGCTTTCTATCTCTTTAAAATCCTTCAGGAAGCAGATTTGCTATGAAGTGGATATTTATAGATATCAAAAGCCATACGTTTAAAGGAAAAGGATAAAATAAGTTCCCCTTAAAAACAAAAATAAAAGAAGCAGAAAATAACAGCTGTACGTTGTACAATGGTATTTGGAATAATTATGTGCTGAAGGAAGCAAGCTGAGATAGGTGGGAACAGCTCACCCCAGCATGAAATTACCTCTTGTTTTATCTACAGAAGTATCCTGCCACACATTTGTTTGCTCAGGTGAAGTCTGGTTTCTTCTCAGCCCTTGAAAAAAAACTGATCAAGGTTTTGCCCAGCCTGACTGGCACAGGGAGAGCTTCACCTGGGCCATGCCAGGTGTGACATTCAGGGACTCCTGAATCCTTAGAGGATCTTGCCAAGCCCCTCCTGACACTGCTCTCCCATCCTGCTTCCCCAGATCCAGGGGTTGGATGCAATTCCTCTGTGCATTGGGAAGCCAAAGGGTTCCCCAGCTGCTGGAGGAACCAAAGGGCAGAGGTTTGGTACAGGAGGGATCAAACCTTTTGCTCTTGTCTTGGTCTGTGTGTCCTTAAGCTGCACTTACCCTTTTTTCATGCCCAAAAATAAATGCATGCAGAAAACCCCTGGCACTCAGTATTTAGAGGACCTGGTTTGAGTCAAGGATATAGTGCAAGGAATTTCATCTGTGAACTTCTCAGGGTCCCTGATAGAAAAGGCAGGCCCCAAGACTTACTCCTTTCCATGGGTATCTTTGGCTTTCGCAGCCTCTTCATTCCAAATGACCCAAATAGTTTCTGTCTTGTTGATAATCTGAGTGTGATGAAACCTCTCTTAGTGCTATTAATCTCTCATGCAGAGCCATGTGAGCAGAGCCAAAGGACTTACCCAAGCTTTTTTCAAGAGCCTTTGAAAGCAGCTCTCTCTTCCCCTGACCAGGCTACAAATGTGAGAGCAAAATGTCAAGTTCTTGTTAATGTGCATACTTACTGCAAATTATATCCACTAATATTGGCTATGGGATTACCAACTATTATTATATCAAAGGCACCTGTAACTATTTCAGCTTTAATTATATTGATTAAACAACACAAGGAGAAAGCAAAAGGAGTTAATTGATTGCTGAGCCCAGTAAAAGGCTTTTTCTTTCTTCTCAGGAAGATGCCTGGGTGTCATTATAAAGATGCAGCTCATTACAAAGTTCTTGCTTCTCCTATATTTGTAGTGACATCCACACCAGGAGCTGCTGAACCCTTCCTGCCAGCCTCTTGTTTCTCCTGACATGAATTGGATGCAGGGGGAAGCCCAGGAGAAGGGGGAGGGCAGGGAAGGAACTGGTGACCCTCCCATTGCAAGGGTGAAACCATTTAACCCAGCAGCCCCAGGAAGGATATTGCTCTGATAGGAACAGTTCTTTGCCTCCATTTGGGTTCCACTTTCCCCAGGATCTCGAGGTCCAGGAGCAGCAGATCAAGAGCTTCATTTTGGGGTCACCGTTGTGCCAGGTGGGTGACTTTTCTCCTTCTCTGCTCTGAAAGTGTCTATTTTTTTTTTCCCTCAAGTATCAGCATGACTTTTATCGAGTTTTCACAACAAAGATTCCCTTGTCTAGTCAGAGTTGCTGTTTCTAGAGAAGGAATGCTTGTCAGTGCTACTGTGGACTGGTGTTTTCTCTGGCTTTGAATTGCATGAAAAGCCTAAATTAGCAGTTTGCTCTGAAAAGGAAGAGGTAGCAGCAGCTGTCACAAATCTGTCTCACTGTGGAAAGAAAAGTTTGCTTCTGATTTGCAGATGGTAAATCTGGGTCTCAAATTCACTGTTACAAACCCAAACTGACCAGCCAGATTATTTTCACCTGGCTATTCCTTATGGCTTCATTCTCAGGAGAAAGAACAGGATGAAAGAGAAAGTCTGTATGAAGGGTTGGGATAACTTCCCATGAGGACACAGCAGGGATGATTTGCAGTGACCTGCAAGATAAGGAGCAGAAAGTTGCCAAATCCTATAGGAATCTCCTCTGAGCATCCTGAGGAGAGGAAGATGATGCAGAGTTTGTCCCAGACAGGGATGTGCTGCAGGGAATCTGCAATGCTGAGCAATCCAGGTTCTGTAATTCTAAATTCAGTGGGACAGGTGGGGATGGAAGGCAGAGACAAGACCAAAGCACTCAACTTTCCCAGAAGGAGCTATCCCTCCACCTAAACTTTATGCCAAGAAAAAAAGGAAATGTGGGACTGAAAGAGCTGGTGGCAGAACTTGGGATAAAGAAGAGTCCCAGGATGTGTCAATGGCCTTTACAATTACTGCTCATCAGATTTCCATCTTCCTCTCCTTGCCTGCAGTGTAAATCTGTCATTTCCTCTTCTGAGGGAAGAGAGAAAGAAAGGAAAGAAAGAGAAAGGAAAGGGGGAAAGGAAGGAGAGAAAGAAAGGGGGAAAGGAAGGAGAGAAAGAAAGGGGGAACGGAAAGAGAGAAAGAAAGGAAAGAAAGTGGGAACGGAAAGAGAGAAAGAAAGGAAAGAAAGGGGGAAAGGAAAGAGAGAAAGATGGAAATGCTGCTCTGCTGTTGTAGCACATCTCATAAAACATCACATCTGATGTGATAGCTGGGAGGGAAAGTGGGTCATTTAGCTACAGCAAGTGACTTTAATTAAAGTCCTTGGCAGGTCCCATGGAGACACTGTGTTCACACCTCTAATTGAACCTTTTTGGATGGCTTCATTCAGCCACAGGATCTCCCTTTCTCCCTGTCCTCTGCTGACACCCTCCTTGCTCCCTGCTCCTCCTAAGCCAGCCAGCCCATTTTTGTAGGGAATTGGTGGCATTTTGAGGATTTCCCTCTGGCAGCCCTTCCTCCCTTGCTGCTCTTCTTCTCATGGGTGCTCAAGAGTGGCCCAGGAGCAGGTGGCACCCAGGAGGTGCCTCCATCAGACCTGCAGGCACCAAACAGCCTGAGTCCTTTGGCTTCAGAGATGATGGTGGAGAATGGGAGCTTTTAAGTGATCCCTCTGCAAAATTTTGCAAGGTCCTGGTCTGGATTAGTGACTTCCATCACCCTGCATTAGGTTACTCTCTGCAGCAGGACAGTGGATTGCAGAGCATCCTGGTGTGGGAACCTGAGTTTGTGCATCATCTGCCAAGGGTTTGCTGTCAGGAAAGGTTGTGGGGAAAAGGAAGGTTATTAATGCAGACATAATGAAAACAAAGAGTGGGGATAATTACATTTCCTGGCTCTTGTTAGAGGTCAGCTGGGGCTCAGGGAGTGGTGTGCACAGCCTGAGAATGGCAAGAGAAAAGGAATGGAGGGGATGGATGCATAAAAAGAAAGAGAAAAGAAAAAAAAAGAAAAAGAAAATAAAAAAAAGGCATTGCCACAAGTTCACAAGTTGAGACTAGATGGACAATTTTTTATCTTTTTAAATTAAAAGCATCCCTTTTTTTTTCTTTTTTTCTCTCAAACTCTGTGCCACCAAGTAAATAACTTCATGGAAATGCACTTTGGAAATAGACTCATTTACAAGCTCTGGCCCTTGAAAACAGATAAGCATTTATTGGGTTTATAGGGAGAACCAGGTATTTCTTAAGAAAGATTTCATTTCAGACACCTTATTTCTGTCTTTCAGTCATCTCATCAAAGAAATAAAACTTAGCACTGGATCCCTGTCTCTGAGTCACCTGTAATTTAGCCATCACTGACTCAGAGAGGCATCAAGCATAAATGGACACAGAGTAAAAGCCAGCATCCACCTGATGTTTTTCTGTCAGAGATAATAATTTATAATATCAAAACCAGAACAGCTGATTTTTTGAAGTGAGCTAAGTCTTGGAGAAGCAGTGAAAAACCTGCTGAACTCTGTTTTCTGCAGATATAATTTCCACATGTATATATTCAAAAGACCTCAGAGGACCAGAAAACAAGACAGGTTTTTAGGATGCTACCTGGCTGGGGAGAGTTGTGGTCAAGATATCAGACTGCAAGTTAGAAGAATGTGCTTTGGGTTCTGGCTCTGCAAGAAATGCTCCATGTGACCTTTAGCATCTCATTTATATCTCCAAAATAAGGGAAAAAAGAGTAATTTTAATACTGTTGCCCAGCCTCCACAGAGTGATTAATGCAGTTGTGTCCCTAATTCCATGGCTACAGCCCTGGGTGACCCATGGGCCACCAAGTCAACCCCTACCCTATAAATGGGTATATGTGTATTTATATATAAATGGAAGTGACAGCCACACAACCCATTGCAAGGCAGTGGGAGAACTGGATCTGCCAGGTTCTTCTGACCCTGTCACCTGCCCTCTGCCCACAGCCACATTTATTCCATCCTTCTCCATCTCTGCAAGCTCCAATCTGTCAGCATTTGACAACCCATTCTCAGCTTTGATGAGAGGTATTTAGAGAGCTGCTTAGTGAGAGCTGCAAGATGAGCATTATTCTAATTTACCAGCACTCAGAGAGCAGGGTGGGAAGTGTCTCTCATCTTCTCTTTACCTCTATCTAAATTATTGCTTTGCATCTAAAGACTATTGAGATGAAAACCCTGCAGTCACCAAAACCCAATTTCATTTCTAGTGTCATGGAATCAGTTCCCATACATTATCAATAAAGAGAAGGAGAAGGTAATAATTCTGGAAGGAATTATGATTCTAAAGGAACTCGAGTGGACTTGACTAGAATAACACAGCCCAAAAAAAGATCAAGCAGCTGCCTTCATCACCAGCTCTTTGTAGGAAGCTGAGCATCAGCCATATAACCCCCCAGGCAGTCCTGTCAGGCTCCAGGACATCTTTAATTAATCCAGCCAAGGAAAAGGAAGGAAATCTCTGCCCTCTGTGTTTTCTTTGCACTTTGAATATCCCACCAAAATGAACTCTGGGGCAGGCAGTGTCATCCAACGTTATGGTACCATGGGTGCCTCACAAACCAGGATAAGAAGGAAAAAAGCTTCCTGCACCAAGGAAGGGGCATTCCTGCCCTTTCACAGACCCCCCCACAAACACACTTTTAGATGCCAGGCTTTGTAGAGCCTCTTCAGCCCCAAAGATTTTATCAGCCCTGGTGTAAGGGCTGACCATCCAGTTTGGGTTGTCCTGCTCTTTTTATGAAGCTTTTTGCTTGTGTGCAGCCAGCACCCACTCACTGCTTCAGTTTCTTCAGTTTCTCTGAAGCAATCTAATGAAATATATTACATTCTGCCTCTAGTCCCCAGATTTTCTTTCTAATTATCTCCTCTGCCTTGCACACAGAAAGCTCGAGAAGTGAAGCAGCCAGGGGCCAAAATTTAATTTGGGTGGCTCACCCACCTAACCAGACCTGATAAAGCAAAATATTGGCAACACCACCAGCCTGGAGAGAATGCTGCAGATGGCTCTGTGACCTCAGGTAGACCAGATTGTTATTAAACATGATCTCAGAGCAGTTAATTCCTTAGAAACGAGCAGTTTATTAGGATCTATATTGACATTCCAATCTCCAGCAGTTGACAGAGCAAGCACAAATTCATCTTCTGGATGACTGGGCAACCCTCTGCTCCTCTCATGTTGACAGATCTCAGCTGAAGCCCATTTTCAGGGGGTTTTTTGGCAGATAAGTCAAGGACTTTTTGGCCATCTGAGCAGTCTCAGGCCAAATTAATTCACTGCTACCTACACAGCTCAGGACCCTGGGCACATTATCTGGGTGCCCACACTAACTGATGGGAAGCAGGGGACATCTCAGGACCCAGGTGACCCTACTGCAGATCTCCAAAGTCAAAGTCTGGTCCCAGTCCTGTCCAGTTGTGGGCACTGAAAAAAAATCAAAGGGTTTTATTCAGTTCTGCACATCCACACCTATGGACATTTACACACAGGTGTCAGTGTTGGAGTGCATCCACCCCCCCAACCCTAAGCAGAAATCAGAGCATTCAAGCTGCCTGGATTTTGACTGTTTTACAGCATGGACATTGAAATAGAGAATAGAGAGTAATAGAAAGCATCCACCCAACATATCACTGCCCTGAAGTCCCTTAATCAAGGGACCTTTTTATACTATATTGAGAACACCTGATGATTTCTGATGATTTTCTGCATGACCATGAGGGCTCTGGGTGGGCTCTGTGTTCCTGTACCATGGGGCTTCAATCAATGGTGCAATCAAGACCTTCAGATCCCCCACTTCTCATTCTAAAGGAAAGAACCCCTAGGAAGCTGTGAATAGTGGCTGATCACCCAAGGAAAAGGGGCAGCAATTCAATCAGCCATCCAGCTGGTCAGCAGCAGAGCATTTGCTTCTCCACTTTTCTGAGGAATAAAAATCAAAATGCCTGAGAAAGGCAGTCCTGAAGTGTTTGTTTACTGACACTCAATTTTTCATTTGCACAGAGCTGTCACCTGTAAGGAATGAAGCCCTTGTTTGAATCTCACTTCAATAAAACCCAAAGGATGTGTGGAGGGGATGCCTATCCTGCTGACTGCTGTCTGGCAGCCCCTGAACTTGGGTCCAATTCTCAACACCTCCTGGTGCTTGCAGCAGCTTCAGCTCCAGGTTCTTGGCTGCCTGTTTGATGGGGTTTTTCTAACTTGTCAGCCCTGATGACAAGATGAGGATGAGATGAAGCTGGTCCCAGCCTGCCATCCCCATCTGCCTAAGGCTTCAGGACTCGGTTGGCCATTCTTCTGCTTCTCACAGATTTGTGCAATTTGCATCTTATTTGCATTCCCCACACAAATCCCACAGGGAGAGGCACAGACTTGGGCTGAGAGGCAGGACCTGCAAGCTAAAGGGAGCTGGTGTTCCTATTACCTGGATTTTGTGAGCAGATGTCTGAGGGAGGGAATCAGGGTCTCCAGTCTCACCCAAACCTGGGAATTAAGCTTAAGCCTAACCCAGTTCTTGAAGCTCAACCCAGCATCTTACCTGAAACCCATTTTCTGAGTAAAGGGATAACTGAAAAAAAAATCTCTTTTGTTAGCTTCATCATTTTGGATCCCATCCTGTGACCTTTCCCTGGACTAGACTCAGCCCTGCAATTCATCTCACTTAAACCCCAGGAACTCAATGGGAAAAAGATGTCTTGAATCCACTTGAGAGCAGCCAGAACCTGCCCTTTAGGAGGGGAGGGAAAGAAAATGGGGAAGCAGAGGCTCTCCAGGGAGTTTAAGGTGTCTGTCAAGCTCCAGTTAAGTGAGCTGTGGCAAGTTTAATCGGATGGCATCATCCCAAACTGAATTCATTTGCTGGTGTGTAATGTTAATGAACCTCGTCTGCTCTGGCTGAAAATAGAGTATGAATGTGCATTATTTGGAGTGCATGCATTAGCCACCACGAGCTCCTTAATTAGTTTTGCAAAGACTGTGCCTGAATGGAAAGGTTAGGGGATTATAAGTGATAATGGACTCTTGATTTTATTTGCTGCACTTGCCTGATTTGTGGGGCACTGAAAGAATGGGAAGGAAAAAGAATTTCTTTTCATCAGAGGTAACCATGTTGTGAGCAGAAGGAAGCATTCCATAAATGTTCTGAAACTCTCAGATCCAGACAAGTTTGGCTTGGATGGAATTCCCTTTGCTAGGGACAATTTGCCTGCCAAAAGGGAGTGTATTTTTTTCACAAAGCCTTTGGAACCTGCCAGCTTCCCTGTAATCCACTTGACTGCTGCTCCAGTCTTTCTTTTTAAAGAGCAGGGCTGCATCTGAACTGCTTCAGATGTAAGTACAAAGGAACCAGTGAAATTCCAAGTGCTGAAAGCCATCAAGGCACTGGGAAATGCATCAATGTCCATGAAAAGAAAGGATCTGGAGGTACAGGGCAGGCTTTCAATGGAGGAATAGGGCTGCTTGGTGGAAATAATAAAAAAAAAATTAAATGCCAGGGTCTTGGACAAAGGAAGTGTCAGTTTTCCTATAGAAAATGGGAACAGTTCATGAAAGAGTGGTTTTGTACTAGCAAAGACCTTTGCATTTTTAAAGCCAGATTATGTGCTTGCAAAACCAAAGAATGATCCACCTGAACAAGGAGACCCAAATCCTTACCAAAGAGCAGTCTCCTGACCAAGGGACTGGAAGATGCATCTCTTCCATCCTGCCCCATCACCTCCTTTATCTCCTCAGGGAGACATCACCCTCACCCTGGCACAGGCTGGGCAGGGAATTGCCCCCTCCATCTCCTCCCTTCATCCCCTGACATGGCTTAAGGCTTGCTAATAAAGGACTTAACAAAATAGCAGTAACCATTTCTATTTGTATGAACCTCTTCTCTGCATCAGAGCTTCTCAAGGACATTCTCATGCTAGAAATCTGTGAAATTCTGGCCCATTCCTTCTGGTGTGTTACAGGAGTTCTGTTCAAACCCATTTCCTTCACCCTCATGTAAAAATTCTTCTGCCTTCACTCCTTTTTGCTGGCATTTCCTCACTATGAGCTCTGAGGTTCACTATGAAGTACATTGTTTTGACTGAACATACACAAAAAATATTATGCCCCATAATTGTGCAAGGCTTGGTTTTGCTTGTAAGAGATCCCCTTGCACACAAAGGATCTGTGTCTTAGCTGGTTTCTTTTGCTTTAATGCTAAGAATAATATGTAAAGAGCAGAGGCTCCGTGTTGTGCTGGTTGTGCACTTCGTTGGGTCCAGTTCTGGGCCCCTCAGCTCAGGAAGGAGATTGAGGTGCTGGAGCAGGTCCAAAGGAGGCAACTGGGCTGGTGAAGGGATCCAGCACAGATCCTGTGAGGAGAGGCTGAGGGAGCTGGGGGTGTTGAGGCTGGAGAAGAGGAGGCTCAGGGGAGACCTCATCACTCTCTCCAACTCCCTGAAAGGAGGTTGGAGCCAGGGGGGGGTTGGGCTCTTTTCCCAGGCAACTCTCAGCAAGACAAGAGGGCAGGGTCTCAAGTTGTGCCAGGGGAGGTTTAGGTTGGAGATGAGAAAGAATTTCTTTCTGGAGAGGGTGATCAGGCATTGGAATGGGCTGCCCAGGGAAGTAGTGGATTCTCCGTGTCTGGAGATCTTTCCAAAGAGCCTGGATGTGGCACTGAGTGCCATGGGCTGGGAACCACGGGGGGAGTGGATCAAGGGTTGGACTTGATGATCTCTGAGGTCCCTTCCAACCCAGCCAATTCTATGATTCTATGATTTCCATTTTTCAGATTTCTTAGCAAGTCCTACTCTGTGATTTACAGCAAAATAAAAAAGGAGAGACTGATCTGGCAGCCCTGTCATTGAAACCCTGACACAGTATAATGTTTGGGGAATTGCCTCTAATCAAACAATTAGTTAAATTGCAGTGGATTTATTTATTGATAAACTTATAGATACTGAAGCAGTCAGAACCTCTTCAGAAATGATTTTTTTCCCTGGAAAGCTTTTTTCTCGTGTCAGGATATTATTTGCCATGTTCAGGCTCCTCAGCCTGGCTCAGGAGAGTCTATGCTGTGACAAGAATTACTGTATTATTTGCCAACTTATTCAACAAATGAATGCTGATGAATAAAAGCAGCATTTTCCTGAAAGTCTGGGATATAAATTAAATCCTGAGGGAGACTAATACCATCCCAGCCTGTTTGGAAGCTAATGAAGGGGCAGTGAGGTTTACATAGATGTTCTTTCCTTTCAACCAGCAATTTCTTTTTGCAAAACACTAGAACCAACTTCTGACAAAAGTTTCATACAAAGTGGCTTTATTTTTTTATTTCTGCAAAGGATTGCTTTCCAAAAAACATTTTTTTTCCACCCAAAATATTTCTGATGTCCCAAACACATTGAAAGGAGGGGATGCTCAGTATCAGCCACAAAAGGAAAAAACCAAAACCAAAACCACCTGCAGCTGTATCCAGATGCTGAGTGCTCTGGAATGCTCTGGCTGCTCCAGAATTTAAAGACTGAATCACAGCCACTTGCAGCTGGCAAACAAGGAGAGGGAAAGGAGCAGATTTAAGCCTGAGGAGCCCTGCCCCAGGCTTGCAGCCTTGATCTCTTCAGGAGAAAATCAGCTTTTTCTCAGCAGCCAGAGGATGGGTTTATTACTCCAGACAGAAGCCTTTGACTCCTAATTCAGGACTTCAATAGAAGAGGGTTGGAAAAGTGAGATAAAATGAAAAAATCCTTTCTTAAAGTTAAGTGGGGAAAAGATAACATTTTGCTGAGGTTTTTTCTTGCTTCCACCTGAGAAGGAAAGTGCCCTTGGGTAGGATCAGAGAGAGGGATGCTTTCTCCCAGTGTAAGGACTGAGAATTAGGAGGCACAGATGCAGTGCTTGTTGATCCCCTCTGGGCTGCACATTTTTTGTCTTCTTTTTGTCCTGCCAGAGGGAATTGCTGGCAGTATTTCATCTAACACCATAGTGGTGCCCTAAGGACGTGGGGAATTCAGTCCCTCAGAGTCCTGTCTCTTAGGCCCTTCAGCAATATTTCTTTTCTGGAAAACAAATTACATTTTCTACAAACTAACTGCTGTACCTTTGGTTTTGGGGTTTTAGTTTTTTGGTGTGCAACACTGAGGAGGAAGGGAACATCTGGAAATTGCATTTAACAAACTTAAGAAGTGAGACTTTTTTTGGGGCTTCATGTTCTCCTTGGAACACCTCCAGCTCCTTACTCACAGCTCTCTGGGTCTCCTCAGGGGAATCATCATGGCAGTGCTGATGTCCTGATGGATTAGCCAATTTCTTAATAATTAATGACAGTTTCCCTGTGCAGCCTGGTCAGCATCCCACTAAACAGCACAAAACAAATGAGGTAACAACAAAATGGTCCTAATAATGGAGGGCAAAAGCTCTGAGGCTTCTTTAATTTTGCCATCCACCTTCACGTTTCTCACGTGGGAACTTTGTTTGGGTTTTTTTTTCTCAATAGGTGACTAAAGACCATGAAAAAAATTCTTTTTTTTTTTATTTTTTCAATAATATCCCCTAAAGTCGTGTAATTTGTGTTCCTTGAGTGCAAAATACTGAAACAACCCCACAGAGAGTTGATGCCCAGCCTGGAGATGTGCAGATTCCCCCCAGGGAAGAGCTGAAGCTCTCCAGAGGACAACCCAGAGAAGCTTCACCTAAATTACCCTACAGAAAAACCACTGATCCTCTCAAATGAGTATGTGGGGAATTAAATTTACCTTAAATTTACCTTTCTACCTGAAGAGATCTTTGCAGAACCCTACAGTGAATGGAAAAGCAGAGCAAAATAGGAGATGAAATGGGAAAAGGGTGGAATATTTGATAGCTGGTTTTCTATACCTTCTCAAAAAACAAATAAATAAGGAGAAACCAGGTAGGGGGGCTCCACTGTTTTCACACAGAGGAGTTCAGGCCTCATCCTGTTTAGGTATTCCATAAGTAAGGTGGATAACTGAGTATGGCAGGACCTGGAGAAATCTCTCCTCCAGTGTTTCAGGAAATGCTTAAATTTAAATAATTGACCAGAGATTATCTTATATTTCCCTGAGCCTTTCCTGAGTGTTCTCTATATAATAATGGAAGCAGAAGATAATTGCAACGATCAGGATCAGGAACTGGTTGAAAGGAAGGAGTCAGAGAGTTGTAGTCAGTGGGGCAGAATCTGGTTGGAGGTGTGTGACTAGTGGAGTCCCTCAGGGGTCGGTACTGGGACCGGTGTTGTTCAATATCTTCATCAACGACTTGGATGAGGGTATAGAATGTACCCTCAGCAAGTTTGCTGATGACACTAAGCTGGGAGGAGTGGCTGACACACCAGAAGGCTGTGCTGCCATTCAGAGAGACTTAGACAGGCTGGAGAGTTGGGCAGGGAGAAACATGATGAAATTCAACAATGGGAAGTGTAGAGTTTTGCATTTGGGGAAGAACAACACAATGGCCCAGTATAGGTTGGGGGCTGACCTGCTGGGGAGCAGTGTAGGTGAAAGAGACCTGGGGGTCCTGGTAGACAAGAGGATGACCATGAGCCAGCAATGTGCCCTTGTGGCCAAGAAGGCCAATGGCATCCTGGGGTGCATTAGAAAGGGTGTGGTTAGTAGGTCAAGAGAGGTTCTCCTCCCCCTCTGTTCTGCATTGGTGAGGCCGCACCTGGAGTATTGTGTCCAGTTCTGGGCCCCTCAGTTCAAGAAGGACAGGGAAGTGCTTGAAAGAGTCCAGCGCAGAGCTACTAAGATGATTAAGGGAGTGGAACATCTCCCTTATGAGGAAAGGCTGAGGGAGCTGGGTCTCTTTAGTTTGGAGAAAAGGAGACTGAGGGGTGACCTCATCAATGTTTTCAAATATGTAAGGGGTGAGTGTCAGGAGATGGAGTTAGGCTTTTCTCAGTGGTGACCAGTGATAGGACAAGGGGTAATGGGTGTAAATTGGAGCACAGGAGGTTCAAGTTGAATATCCAGAAAAATTTTTTTCCTGTAAGGGTGACAGAGCCCTGGAACAGGCTGCCCAGGGGGGTCGTGGAGTCTCCTTCACTGGAGACATTCAAAACCCGTCTGGACACGTTCCTATGTGATGTACTCTAGGTGGCCCTGCTCTGGCAGGGGGGGTTGGACTAGATGATCTTTCGAGGTCCCTTCCAACCCCTAGGATTCTATGATTCTATGACTAAAATCATCATATCCATTTACCTACTGTGCCTGGCAAATAAATTTAATAAAAAAAAAAGAGTACAATTTGGATATATTTTTATTCTATAGGAATACAGCATCATTCTTTATTTATACACAAAATCAGTACTGGGATCTGTTTCAGCAGAATTCAAAAAGCTTCTAAACCTGAGAAGAAATCTGCTGCAGGGAAAATTCCTGCTCTCCCAGAGCAGGTGGCTGGGAGCAGCACAGATTGGAGGCAGAGACCTCAAGTCAGGGCACATATAAACTTCTTATGTGGTGATCAAGCCCAGCCCCAGTTTGGGATTAAGGTTATGAAATGCTAAAATGATGCAAGCAGAGCTGACACCAGCAGGTCACTTATCAAGCTGTTAGAGAAGTGACTTTGGGGTATTTTATCAGGCTCTTTGCAATGGGGTGAGCTGCCCTTTTTTTGGTTTTTTGCCCTTAAAAAGATCTCTCAAATTTTTTTGCATGTTGGATGCTGCCCTTCCCCTCTCACAGATGAGTGGATGTGGTACCAGGAGGTCTGCAATGGGGCTCTGCAAAAGAGGAACCATCCCTCAGTCCATCCTTTGCAGCCCAGTGGCTCCACCTGCCCTCTCTCTGCTTCTGCATTACCAAGATTTCTGTCTTACCTTGGACAGGTGAAGCTCCTCTGATCACCCATTGTAGTGTAACAAGGCAACCAAGTGCCCCTAATTAGGCACAGGTGGGCTTAACACAAGCTCATGCCCACTCCCTGGCAATTAGGGGCACCTGGTTGCCTTGTTACACTACAACCCATCACTGATTTCCTCCCAGCACCATGAGCAGCCCCAGCCTGGATGCCTTGTGCTGTAAGAAATAATGGACTTTCTAGCCCTTTCTGGTGTTAATTCCAGATAAACTCAATTAATTCCCATCAGGACTCAAGAATAGTCAAGAGCAAGCTAAAAGAAAAGGCTATGATATAGAAAAAGATATTTCTTGTGTTGGATCCATGGCTGCACTATGTACATAATATAAATATTGCTTATTTACCTCTCAACAGTAATGATTTTCTTTTTTTTTTTGCAGTTCAATATGAGTAAGAGTTAGCATATCCCTGCAGCAACTCTGGTTTCTGTTGGTTGTCTTTCTGGTTGGTTTCTTTTTGTTTAGTTTTGTTTCTTTGAGGTTTCTTGTGGCTTTTTTTTTTTTTTTTCTTTTTTCTTTTTTTTTTCAGGCTCTTGTTGTTGGTTGAATTTCTTTGGTTTGATTTTTTCATTCCAGAAAAACCTAGCAGTGGGTATGCAGAATGCAGAATGCACACAGGTGGGAGTCAATAATGGATGGAGTTGAGGACAAATAAAGGGAAGGATAAAGGCAAATGGGTTCTGAGGGCACAGCTGCTAGGTTTTCCTTGGAAATGTAGGAATTTGGGGCTCAGACACCCCTGGAATGGGCTTGCTGACTGTGTGCAGAAAGGGTGTAGTAATGAGTTAGCCTGGCTCCAGGAAAGGCAAGATAAATGTATTCAAGTTTATCTGAGACCAGTGGATCATTAATTCAGGAAGAAACAGTTGAAGAAGCAGCACATTTATTAGAAATATTAAATGTGCAAACCTGGTCTTTATATATTACTTTATTTGTTATAAATTATAAATATTAAATGTGCATTGAGGAGTGTTTGTCTGAAACTCAGGATCTGTCTCTCCCAGTAATTCTGATGCAAAAACCCAAAAGGTGACCTAGTTTAGCACATCAGCTCCTCCTGATGGAGAGACTTTTTCCAAGATTTTCTTTTTTCTTTTTTTTCTTTTTTTAATTTCCTTGCTTAGAGTTCAATCTTCCTTGCCCAGGTGTGACCACGGATCCACCACAGCAACTCCAGCAGGGATCACCCTGATCCCAGTAAGAAGATTTGGGCTGTGCTGACTTGCCCAGGGTGTCAGAGTGGATTTGTGGCAGAGATGAACAGAAAATCCATGCCTCCTGATGCCCTCCCTGCTGTTCCCCTCCTTACACAACACTTTGTTACATAAAACTTTCTGGAAAGAAAAGGGGGGGGAGGAGAGAACCAACATCTTTTTGGTGTTCAGCCAGTTTTCTCTAGCAGCATGGCAGTAGCCTGGGAAGTGAAGCAAGGTTCCCTTATAGCACCATGTGACAAGGCTAATCAAAATAAACATCCAAAAAATAAAGGAATTAAGGATGAGGGAGCAGGCTGTGGGGAGAGCAGATGGTTATTTAAAATAACAGCAAATTTTCTGTGCTAACTGCAGCTATAGCTCTTGTCAGGAAACATAGTTGTTAATGGCAAAAGGGAAGGCAGGAACATCACCAGGGTATTTTGTGGGGCTGGTGAAAGCAGAAGGATGAAAAATACATGGGGGAAGAGGGTATTTTCAGCTCTCTGCAAGCCCTGCCCCAAATCTCCTGGCACTGGAGCAGAGAGAGGGCAAACAGAAATGCAGGAGGTGGAAAGAACATCCTATTGATCCAATTTCTCACACAATGTAAAAGGGCTGTCACAAGTCCAGGGATCAGACACTCAGCTAAAGGAGAATCAGTTGTGCCTCCAGGAAAAGCAAACTGCCAAAGCTGTAGTTTACAGCAGCTTAAAACCCAGAAAATAGGGGCCAGACCTTGAGAAAGGAGCTGGAAAACCAGACTGCACTGTCAGGCTTGGCTGAAGGCAAAACTCAAGTCCATCCACTTGCAGTTTCCAGCCCCTTGGCCAAATCCACCCCTTGGGTTCAGAGCCATGGGTTTAGCCAAGGGATGTGCTAATCTGGTTATTTGCCAGGCTCCCACTGGGAGAAAAGGGTTCTTGCTATGGGTCTGTGACCCAGATGTTTCTGAGCTGATGGACAGAGCAGTTTGGCCACCCCAGGAGGGAGAACTGTGCCAGGTTCCTTTATCTCAACCTCAGCTCTCAAGGGATGGGGCAGCAACCACCCCTGCCCTCCAGAGGATTTCCATCCCTTTTCCTGATGGGGAATCCAGCTGGGAGAGCATCAGCCACAGGTTTCCTCTGAGTGGTCTCTCCTTTGGTTCTACCAGGATTCATAGCAAAGAGAGGGGCAGATTATTGCTGGGCTGCAAATCCTATTAAATAACAAAATAAAACCCAAAGATGGGCTCATGGATAGGCAGGGGTGTGATCCCATTTGCAAACACACTCTGTAGCTCCAAAATTGGTCCAGTATTCAGGTGGCTCATCAACTCTATTTAAAACCACCACCTCAAAAGCATTCCCAGCTCTTGGAACATCCTCACTTCATTTTGAAGATGCCATTCCCTCAGCTGCCTCCCTGGAAATTCCCTTTGTAATGTGCCTGGCTTTAGAAAAGAAAGAAAAAGGAAGAAAGAAAGAAACAATCTCCTCCTGGCGTGACTGTTGTGACAAATCAAATTACAGGATCAAAACTTCCCTCTGTCCAAACCAACCACTTGACAGCTGTGTGGGTAGCTGGGTGGGAACAGGAGGGAAAGGTGGCCCAAAGCACTGAAAAAAAGAAAAAAAAACCCCATCCATCTGTACTCCTGCTTGCAGCAGCTGTTGTGGGATGTGCTCTGGAATAGCAGCCTCCTGCTGCACATCCCAAAGATGCTCCAGCCCCAACCTGGCTGCTCTTGGAGACCTGATCTTCAAATATCCTGTAGTAAATAGAAGCTCCAGGTCTGAGTAATGAATAAAGAGTTGAGCTACGTGGTCAGCTCTGACCAGGCTACATTTTACCCCAGACCAGAGAGAACAGGACATTTCCTGAAGGCCATTCCCAGCTTACCCCACCCTCCCTGGCTCCAAGCTCCCCATGCTCTTGCTCCTCTCCCAGTCTTTCCTAGTGGATTGTAACCTATTTTTTATTTTTTTTTGTTCTCCTCCCACAAGAGGGACTCTGGGAAGGAGAGGTGCCAGGTGCTTCAGCCTGCATCCCCATAGCAAAATGAGCAGCAGAAAAAAACCCAAAAACCCTTACAAAAACCCCATACACTGAAACTCACCCTGGTTTCACCACAGCCAAGTGCAGGCAGCACCATCTTTGCCAGCTGCTTTCAAGGGCAGTATTCTTTTTTCTTTTCTTTTCTTTTCTTTTTTATTTTGGTACAAATCCCAAGTTCAATGTGTTGCTGGCATCCCAGGTGCAAACAGGGTTCTGCAGCTTCCAAGGATGCTGCCAGCTGCTGCCAAGAGGTGTTTCAGATTCACTGGAGGGTACCTGGGAGTCCCTGCCTGCAATCTCACCCTGCCATGTGCTGGCAGCATTTTTCCCAGTTTTCTCTCTCCTCCCTGTGAATCCATTGCTGGCAAAGATCACCAGCAGATTGCTCTTATACCACCACCCTGTCCCCTGACCAAGTCTGGTCAGAAAAGCCATGAAACCAACTCAACAACACCTTTTAGAAGGTGACAGAAAATACCCATTTCCTCCTGAGCCATTGGATCTAAACTGCTCCTCCCCGTGAATCCCCTTGGAAGGCTGAATAATAAAAATAATCATCAGAAATTGAAGACAAATTGCTTCCTCCCTACAGTTAAAACTTTGAGAAGTGAGCTGTCAGCACGCTGCAAGAAAGGAGAGCAGCAGCTCTGCTCTCTGCTATTAAAGGTTTTTAGCACAGCAGACACTTTAGGATCCTGGCACAGTGAGCAATAAATGCAGAAGCAGCATCTTTTCTGCCTCCTGCAGAGGAGGGGGAGGTAGAGGGACTAAAGCTGGAGATGACAGTGACAGAGGATGCAGCTGGATGCTTTTTTTCCCAAGGCTGATGATGGGTTTCCATGGAGTTCACAGCACACATCAGCTGCTGGGTTGTTGGGACCCATCCATGTGTGGTTCCAAGCCCAGCCTGACCTGCTGGATGTGGGAAACCCTGCCAAGCCTGGGAACATTTTGAAGATGTAGAGACAGCTCCCTGACACCTGAACTTTGGGACTGGATCTCTCAGAAAGGTGGAAATTGCCAGGTTAGATCAAGCCCAAGGTCTCTTTACTCCACTCACCTTCTCTGACAGTGGCAGCACCAGATGTTTGGGAAGAAAGTGATTAAAAAAAATAAATCCCTTGAGTACTGCAAGCTGGGCAATGTCCCTCAGGTCTGGGAAGGCATCATCTGCCTTGCTGTCTGGATTGTCCTACCCTTCCAGCTGGTTTTCTGTCCTGTCTAACAGAAATGTTTGTGTTTTCTGTGATGGTGAGAAAGCTTTTCTAGGAGTTATTTCACTCCTCCAAAAAAGAAAATAAAATTAAAAAAAAAAGGAGTTTTGGGCTGAAAAATATCTGTGGCATCAGCTTCTCCTCAGCATCTCAGTGCTTGTCTCACACAACATCCTACATAAAAATACATTTAGCAGCTATTTCAGCAACAGAAAGGACAGAGGCAAAGGCTTATTGCCTGCCTAGAAACACAGAAATATTCATGTGTCTATCCTGAAGAACTACTGCAGCTGAACTGGAGAAGAAATGAAAGGATTTTTTAAATTCTCTTCCTCCTAAGTGATCATCCTTGTGCAAATGAACTCTGTGGGTGCTCACAGGATTTAAGCACAGGGGCTGCTCAGAGGTGTCTTCTGGAAAGGGAAGTTTTGCTGAAAGGCTCAGCTCCTGGTGACTGTTTCAGACAAGATCCTTCTGCAGCTTTATCTAGGTAAACAAAGACTCTAAATTTCCCCAGAAGTCAAGCATCTTTGTACATACACCCTTTTCATGAAGCTCATATTATGCAACTATTTAACATCACCCTTCATCAGCACCATATCTGAACAAATCTCATCTAAAAAGTGAGAGTGAAGGAAAATTTCTGTTCATTCTTTCTGTTTCTTGCACACTGGGGTAAAACCTTTGCTTTGATGGAGGCTTTCTTTTCTATTTCTTCATCATTTTTGACTTCTTGATTAAAGGAGATTTATCAGGTAGAAATCTAATTCTCTAAGGCTGGGATTCAGGGCAGGATGAAGCTCATCACTAGCAGACAGAACAAGCTTTATTTCCCATCTTAGGATACACAAATGGGGAAAAGGTGTTGGTAACCCAGAGCAGAATCCCAGAACCTGTCCTTCTGAGTCCAGTTAGAAATCCCCAGGAAAAAGAGCAAGAAAAGCTTGAGCAGAACCCAGGCACAGGCAGATGTGGTGTCACCTCCCTGCTTTTTGGGGAAGGAGAGCTCTAGACCTGGATATATTTATAACTTAATTTTCTAGTTCCTGTGAAACATCTGACTAGAGCTTTGGACTCTGTTTAATTCACTTTTGCAAATATATCCTACATCAGTGGTCTAATGAAACAAAAGATTATTGCTTTCTTCATTGCCAAAGGCCTTGAAATTCAGATCTAAAGGATTCAGATCTAAAGGATTCAGGTCTAAAGGATCCAAGCACCCACGTGAGTACACAATGAAACACAAGATTTGACTCACCAGAGAAGCAGAACCTGGATGGTGACTGGCAGTGTTTGCTTGGATCTTTTTCCTTTGGAAATTCACATTCTTGCCAAGTTTTGCTCCCCAAAATATTTACACACCTCGAGTACCCCAGCAAGGATTTACTTGGCAAAACAACAGCCCCAGAAGATATGATGGAGGCTACTGCCATGTTTCCAGGTTTGTAAAAATTCTTTTGAAAATTGGAAGTCTTTCTATCTAATATTTCTGTCTGCAGACCCTTGTTTGCTCAGTGAGATACCAGCCAGGTAACAGATAACCTTCAGTTTACCCTCAAGGGAGCTGTGTGCTCACAATATCTGTAAAACATCGTTTTTCCACATGTACAGGGCCTGAAAAAAATGAAGGAAACGACCAAGAATGAGATGCCCTTACCCACTGTCTGGATTTGTTTGGGTTTCTCCTGCTCAGTGCCACATATTCCACCCATCCCAGGAACCAGATGGACCAGAACCAGCAGGATTTTCTGCAGGAAGTGGCCAAGTTCCTCATGGGACAGGGGAAAGGTTCAGGTTGGAAGCTCAAATTTCCTCTCTCCCTTTTTTTTTTTTTTTTTTTTTTTTGTTTGGCACTTAACAGCTCCTTTTCGCTGCTATTTGTGGCATCTTTGGTTGTGAGTCCTCAGCCAGGAGAGAGACAGAGCTGCAGAAGGAAAGAAATGCAGTGAGAACTTTGCAAGGTTACACTGAATTTTGATAGGAAGAAATGATCAGAGTGTGCCAAGAAGCTGAGTAACTATCCTGCACTTGGTTTTGGCTGCCCCCATTCCCTAAGACCTGAATTTCTACCTTAGGTTAGCTCTGTCCTCTGTGTAACCCCCTGGCCAAGCCACCAGGATGCCAGAGGTTTCCTTCTGAAGAGAAATACACAAAAAAACCCCAATGGCGATTCTCCCCACAGCTTGGACAGGAGCACCCTGTGCTGGGTCAGGAACTGGCTGGAGGGCCCAGAGAGTGGTGCTGAACGGGGCTGCATCAAAATGGCGGCTCTGGTGTCCCCCAGGGATCAGTGTTGGGCCCAGTGCTGTTCAATATCTTCATTGATGATTTAGATGAGGGGATTGAGTCCATCATCAGCAAATTCACAGATGACACCAAGCTGGGGGGGAGTGTGGATCAGCTGGAAGGCAGGAGGGCTCTGCAGAGGGACCTGGACAGACAGGAGAGTTGGGATGATCCCAAGGGGATGAGGTTCAACATTCCAAGTGCCGGGTCCTGCACTTTGGCCACAACAACCCCATGGGGAGCTCCAGGCTGGGCACAGAGTGGCAGAAAGGGACCTGGGAGTCTGGATTGCCAGGAAGCTGAAGAGGAGCCAGCAGTGTGCCCAGGTGGCCAAGAAGGCCAATGGCATCCTGGGCTGGCTCAGGAACAGCGTGGCCAGCAGGTCCAGGGAAGGGATTCTGCCCCTGTGCTCAGCCCTGGTGAGGCCACAGCTTGAGTCCTGTGTCCAGTTCTGGGCCCCTCAGCTCAGGAAGGAGATTGAGGTGCTGGAGCAGGTCCAAAGGAGGCAACTGGGCTGGGGAAGGGATCCAGCACAGATCCTACGAGGAGAGGCTGAGGGAGCTGGGGGTGTTCAGGCTGGAGAAGAGGAGGCTCAGGGGAGACCTCATCACTCTCTCCAACTCCCTGAAAGGAGGTTGGAGCCAGGGGGGGGTTGGGCTCTTTTCCCAGGCAACTCTCAGCAAGACAAGAGGGCAGGGTCTCAAGTTGTGCCAGGGGAGGTTTAGGTTGGAGATGAGAAAGAATTTCTTTCTGGAGAGGGTGATCAGGCATTGGAATGGGCTGCCCAGGGAAGGAGTGGATTCTCCGTGTCTGGAGATATTTCCAAAGAGCCTGGATGTGGCACTGAGTGCCATGGGCTGGGAACCACGGGGGGAGTGGATCAAGGGTTGGACTTGATGAGCTCTGAGGTCCCTTCCAACCCAGCCCATTCTATGATTCTATGAAGAACATCAAAGTTTCCAGTTTTTGATACCAACAGAGCCTAAAAAGCAGCACAAAGATTGCTCCTCCCACAAAACAACATCCCTCTGGTGCTGCATCCCACTTAATTCCAACCTTTCACTAACCCTCTGAAGAGAAAAAAAAAATTAATATTGTATCTCTTGGCAGGAGACTCAGATGAAGAGCAAACTGAGGGAAATAATCAGGCTCACAATGTGGTAATAGACCTAATGAAAAGCTTTTTCTCTCAGGTGCCCTCTTGTTATAACAGGTCACAAAGTTTTAAATTGTCTTTAATTTAATGTGATTTTTTTGCCATGTAAACTGCAATTATGGCTCCAAACTGAAAATTAGAGGTTAGTGGCAGAAGTTTCTTTTAGTAGAGCATATCATAGATATTAATATTACCTCTTGAGAGGGCTTTATACATTTTTATTGTCTTTTTTCTTGGAGAAATGTGGCAATTTAACCCCTTGGGCAACCCTTGCCCTGTTGGGAATTCCCTGACATGAAGTTGCCCACTTGGGAGTTTCCAGCTCTCATTTAAGGGTGTTTTGCCAGGGAGCTGCACTTGGATCTGAAACTGCCCAAAAGAGCAAATATTTAAGTTTGAGGGGTTGAATTAGATCTGCCCATAATGAATAAATAGAGAATAATTTAAAAAAATAATAATTGTGTAAAAAAGTAGCTGCGTGGCAGGAACTGTGCTGCCACATAGACACCACTTCTCTTCCTGTTTACACCACTGTGAACCAGGAGTAATTCCAGTGACTGGATTCAGTAGCTTTAATTCAGTGCCATAAAACAAAAGATCATCATCATGTGCAGCTCTCTGGTTTTTAAAGTTCTGCCTGTTCCTAAATGAGGAGCAAAGGGAGCAGCAGCCACTGCATAGTCAGTGTTCCACTCAGTCTGGGATTTTCATTTTCTGGAAATATGTTTGCCAACAAGCTTCCTATTATGAACCTGAATATTACTGGTATTGGAGTCAGGAGATTCAAACAGCCCTTGTCAGGATTAATTTTAGAAATTGGTCTGGAAGAGAAGTATAAAGACACACAATCAGCAATCCTATCTAATAAAACTGATTAGAAGGGCACGGTTTTGCATGAGCTTCACCTTGACCATGGTGAGAACAAATAGAGAATGCTTTGAATTTGAACAAAATTAAAAATAATCCCATCAGGGTACAGAGCTAAGGTAATATACAGATATGAATTGCAGCAATAAAAGCTAAAATGGAAAATTAAATAAGATTATTTTTCTTAGCAACTCAACTAAATTGATCAAAGAAGAATAGCTTCAAACATTCCAAGTAGTGAGTGGAGGATTTTATTACATTTTTGGGTTCCTCTTCCACAAAGGCTGTAGATATAAAGGAAAATTCATCACCTCTCCCGAACTTCCCCACCTGTGTTGAAGATAAATCACAGTTCTGTACAGAGGTAGCTGAACAGATACACATTTTGTACATGTAGCTCACCCTGGCAGAAAGACAGCAGCAGATTAAATGCTGTCCTGGGCAATTGCAGAGCTCCTGGAATGAGAATTCCCACCCCTGAGGATCAAAGTTAGGCAGCTGGATAAGGACAAAAGTTTTGTTAGACCCAACGTCACATCTGTCACCTTCACCCATGAAAATCCCTGCCATAAAAAAACCCAACCAACCAGTTCTGAGATCAGTTGCAAAGGGATCATTTAAGAAAGGCAGTGGATGAGCCAGCATTTAAAATTGCTGAAAACATTATTTTTTTCCACCTCTCATTTTAGGTCTTTCTTTGATTAGTGAGCACTTGATCTTCAGGCTAAGAAAAAAAAAGCAGGACAGCAGAACCAGAAATAGGGGGAAATGTCAGCATGAGAAAGGCCAGAAAAGGGAATTTCTGAGAAATTCAGGTGATGAGGAGATTTGGGGAAAGGTCCTTGTACTCCCCAGGGCTGGAGAACTTTGTCCTCTGACCAAAGCCAGGTGGTTCCTCTGAAGGTCATCCTGAAGCTCTTCCTTTAAAAGCATCAAACCAACCACTGCTGGATTCATGTTCTCTTCTGAACTTACCACAATTGTAAATATTTTCTAGTGGAGACTTAGTCACTGAAAAGGAAAATGGTGGTGATTCTGTTTAATATCATCAAAAGGAGAGAGCACTTCAGGTGATCACTTCCAGGGAGGGGAAATAAAGCACTGGGAACAAAGCCATCCTTTTCAACTTGTAAATATTTATTATAATTGCATGAGCAGCTCAGCATTCTGGTATGGAGTGTTAATGGGACTCATTAGAGTTCACCTGAGCCCCAGATTTCCTGCCTTTAATGCAAAATGGAATTTTTTTTTTAATCCTTATTATTTTCTGAAAGTACACGGGGCTCTTTTATATGGTAAGTGGTGTATGGATTCCAAATGAACTTTGTAATCTGCTTCCAACAGGGAATAAAGAAAGAAAAACTTTTGAAAATCAGAAATATAATGTCTTGAATAATGCTAGTGAACCCAGGGCCTAATTAGGTATCTCTGAAGCTGCTGTGAAAAGCATTTTCTGGGGTTTTTAAGCTTTGATATGTCATGGCAGCACAGAGAGCTGGGAAAAGAGCTGTGGTCTGAAGTACTTGGAGTTAGCTCTGCTGTATAGTTTGGTAAATATAGATTAAAGGCACTAAATCTTCCTTCCCAGGTAAAATAGAAAGCACAGAGACACCTGAGCTGAGGCATCTGGGTTAACAAAACATCCCTCAAACAGGAGAACACCAGTAGTAACCAAATGCCCAGATCCTGTGTGAGCAAAGGGGCAGCTCTGCCTCTGTCAGACCCAGATTGGCAAATCTGAAAACTAGGCAGTGAAGGAAGATCAGAAAAAAAAGGAGGATTTTTACCTTCCCTAATTCTTTTGACCACACAGCAGCATTTCTGGGGTGCTTAAAGGATCTCCTAAGATTCACTGATGGGTATAAAGTGGCTGAGGAACCACAGAGCTCTGACATTCTTCAGGATGTTCTTAAATTAACTCCTCAGCTCCAAGAGGACAATTGGCAGCAAATGGTGCTTCTCCACCTCCTGCTCCTGATGGCTTTTTAAGAGGTGATCTCCAGTTTTCTGAAGGCAGGAGAAAAACCCTCACAGCCATGGGTACATTCTGTATCAGTTCCTTTGGAGAAGGGAAGTCCTTTCCTTACAGGACTGGAGGAGGAGTGTGAGTGATTCAGGTCACCCCAGAGGAGCTTTTAAGAATGGGATAAGAGCAAGAGATGCTTGGTAACTCTGATTGGGACTGGAGGATGAGTCAGGAGCACAGGATGTGCAGGTGGGACTGAAGCCAACACCTGAGGAACAACCTCACCTTCCCATTCCTATCTATAAAAGAAAGAGTTAAGAGAGCTGGAAAAAGCATTGCCCTGGACACACTTGATAAAAATCAAAGGGATATTTTCTTTATAAGTTTCCCACATCGTTAAGAAATGAAGTTTCCTACTATGGAAGAAACTTGGGGCTTCCTACCACTTAGAAAATTGCTTCAATTTGGTACTTTACCTCTGATATTGTGTCAAGGAGCATAATTCCAGCATGAATGGCTGGGCAATTGAGAAATCCTGAATAGGAGGAGAAGCTCACTCTCTCTTTCCAAAGAGCTTACAGTCACAGCTTGCTGGGAAAAGCTGTGAAATGTGCTAACTGGCTTTGTCACTAACATGATTATGCAAAGCAGATGATGGTAATAGTGCTGCCCTGCCAGCACTTACAATGGCATCTGCTCTCTTTCAATTTTATGCAATTTTCATTGAATTTAAGTTCCTCAGGTTGCCCTGCCATGGGATTCATGTGAAAATGAGATCCTTATCCTTAGCAAAAGCTGGAGCTGAAGAAATGGGAAGTGTTAATCCATGATGTAAAGGGAGGCAGATTATTTCAAAATGCAGAGAGAGAAAAATCTGTTGAAATGGGGCAAGTTTTCAATTATTTCCATTCCAAAAAAAAAACCTGAGCCCATCCTAAGTAAGAGGTCTGCATACCACAGCTGGCCTCTGATACATATGATCAGATGGAAATTATAATACAAATATATGAAAAACTGCTTACAGACCTAGCAAAGAGAGGATTCTGGAAGGAAGCTAAGTTAGGGTTCAAATAACAACTTGGGGGTAGAAGCTACTGAGTGACATAAAAAAGGGACAAAGCAGGAGCAGAAATGGGGAGTTGACCCCATTGTAGAGCACTGTGGCCAAGCCAGCCTCTTTAAATTCCTCCAACCCCAGTGTTTAATTATATAGTTCTTGTAGGAAACACTGCAGAAGATGGTAATTAGGATTTTGGAGTGCAATGGAGAACTGCTGATCTGGTTTAAGTAATTAGGTCTGTTATAATTTGCCAAATTTCTTAAGTAACAGCTCATTAGCATGATTGATCATCAACTGATAACATTTCTGTACAGTTTATAAAATCAGTGTTATAGTATTACAAGCAGCAATGCTCTGAAATAGTATGCTGCCTGCTGAATAATATCTGGAAAGCTATAAAAAATAAAAGAAAAAGTGACTCAGAGTATCAGCCCGTGACAAAAAGAGTTGCACACATTACCTTGGTAGTCTGGTTAGCTGTATCTGTTCCTTTTTCCAGGAACAGATTTATCCACATATTTATATTTTTATATAGTCATGTCAGTCATGACAGTGTTGTCTAGAGCCTTTCTTTAAACCTGTTTATTTATTTGAGGGTTTTTTTTACCTCCTGAGACACCCCAGGCATGCACATGGTGAAAACTGACATTTCGTTGGAAACACTTCCATGCTTCAGATTTAATCCAAAGCCTTGAAATTACTGATACAGTTATTTTGGCATTTTGGTGCTGTTTTAAAAGGAATAACTGATTGTGAAGTATGTGGTCTAAATTACAACCAAAAAAAAAATAAGAGTTTCAGGCCTGAAATACAATAGCCAACTGTCTTCTGTCTCTTCTTACAGGTGTCTCCTAAACTGCCAAATAAATAGAAGCAAGAATAGATGAAATAAATGAAATAGATGAAATTCCACCTTGGCTGAAATCAATGTTTTTCTTCTATTTTGCTTAACATCTAACAAGACAACTTTTCTTTCTCTTTGCAGTTGGTTTTAGGATCATTATGGATAGTTGTGGATTAATTAAAAATGGTGAAGGGCAAAACTCAGGGGTTTTGGCAACAGCAGTTGAATTAACTGGGGATCCAGGACAGGAGCATCTGGCTGGTTAAAAGGAAACTCTGCCCCATGTTAAAAGCATCTCCTACCAATAGAACCACTGCAAATATACTGATGATTTCTGAGAATCAAATTTCTTCTCCATGTGATGGATTCTTTCACACCCAGTGAGAAATTTGGCTCAGCAGGCAAAGCTCCATTGTCAGGGATGTTGGTTTATGAAGCCTTCTATGCTGTGAGTAATTACATCCTGTGCACATGAGGATAAATCCAGAATAACACAGCTCTGGTTTGGTTCTGTGAATCAAATGCAGGCTTGAAATTCTGGAACCAAACCAGAAGTGTCTGTAAAACAAAAGAAGGGACAAGCCATGCCTGTTTTCCACACCTAATGAGGGGAAAAGCTCCTGATGCTACCACTTTAAGGACTTTTCAGCCACATGCTGACTTTAGAGATTTATTTCTACAAATCAGACAAGTTCAGATGTTCTTTGACAAGTTACTTGGCTTGGTCCTGGGTGGTGCTATTGACTTATCACCATTACAAGCCAAATTTCCAACTAACCTGCTGTTTCCCCAGCTTTCTGTAACAGCAGCATTGCCTGGCTTGCTGCACTTAGCACCTAACACATTTTTGGCTGCCAATTTCCATGCCAGGAAAGATTCTTAAACCCCTCCTCAAATGATGGAGCCCACCAGATGATGCTGAAGGTTGCTTGTCAATACCCTCAGGTAGTCAAGGTTGAAATGCAAAAAAAAAAAAAAAAAGAAAAAGGCTCCAACAGAACCTCCCCGACTTGCAGAGCTCTGTCAAGGTTTGCATGTGCTGAAAGGAGCACTCAGACTTTATGAAAATCTGCTGCCACCCTCTGCCACAGTGGAAGGCTGTGTGGTTGTGATCTTAATGTCAGGTTTACTACTTGTCTGCTCTCTTTCTGAAGAGCCTTTGTGCTTGTGCTGCCTCTTTTTTACTTTAAAGAGTAGTGGGGTCTCTTCTTGAAAATGTAAATTTAAGAAATAACCCCCAGGGAAGAAAATTTAAGATCTGAACAATCCCTTGAAAGTGTCAAGGAAAAGAATCCCTTCTAGTTTTAATCTGGGACAGTGGAAGGTGAGTTTGGCAGGCAGTTTAGGGACCATCAAGAAAAATCACCTTGAGCAAAACATCTTCTGGTTTTCTGCCATAAGATGGGCAGGCACTCAACATCTGATTCTTGTGCTCCTCTTGAACCAGCTCATTCCAAATTCCCTGGTTCTTCCTTACACTTCTCTGTAAGCCTGGGCTGTGATGGATTTATTGACCTGAAAAATCAACAAAATGGCTTTTCCTTCCCCAGTCCCCCCTCTGCACTGGGGTAGATTGAAGGGTAAGTGTAGCAGTAACAAACATCTCCGTGCAAGCCAAGAGATAATTATTTGCACTGGTTTTAATCTATTTTTCCAAGGCTTGCCACCTGATGCCCATCCAACCTCTCTCCCTTGGGAGAATGAGCACAACTGATCACCAGGGAGAGGTTCAGGACCATCTGTCTCTGCCAACAGGACCTACCCTCTGCCCGACAGCTGCTGCCCTCTTCTTTGCTGCTTCACCTCCCCTGCCTCATTTTGATTTAAATGCTGTATTTTTACCTTGGGAAGAAGCCATACAGGCCAGACCTGAGAGTGAACTCCTCATTCAGTGTTCTTGTCTAAAATAAACAAAGACATTGTTGCTAAGAACTTAGGGAACTGGGAGGAAGCTGGGAAGGGATCTCCTTGCCAGCCACTGGAAACAGCAATGCTGCTTTATAGGGCTGTGGGATAAAACAACAAACAGGTTTGTTGGGGTTTTTTTATTCTTGACAAGTTTAATGGGGAGAAAAACAATTCTCTATCTATCTCAACTGGTTTATCAAAAGATGTTCAAAATGAGCAAGCTCCAATTTCTAGACAGTTCCCTATGCGGCCCTGTTAAACAAAACATCCCACAGACATCTCACTGAGAAAACAGATTCTAAAATAAAGCTTACAAACCAGCTCAGAACTCCTCTTTTATGGAGGTCCTCACCAGTCAGGACGAGTATTTATACTTGGAAATACTGTAATATGTCAAGGCACTGAGATTCCTTATTTTGTAGGAGTATTCATGTAGCCAAGAGTAATTTGGTCCAAGGCTATGTATGTCCTGCTGCATGGAACTATCTATGGAAATGGCATCATACAGAAGGTAGTTACCCAATCTGCCAGAAATTAAGCCCAGCTATGGCTACAAACACACAGTTTGTATCAAATGGTGATTTCCATCCCACTAGAATGAAGGTTCCAGTGTTTTCTGGGGGTCTCAGGAGGTTTCATTTCCTATGTAAGAAAAATTCTGCTAGATTCTACATCAAAGATGTTACTAAAACACCCAAACAAAACTTAAGTGACTGGTTTTTCATGCAAAACATGAAGATTTTATTCCTTTACAAACGTTTGTGTGGCAAAACAAAAATTACCCAGGATTCAGAATGAAGTTTTCACTTTGTTAAGGGCACTAACACATGGTGTTCTAAAATAATGACAGAAATAGTTTTAGCCATATTGCTCATCCCAGAAATCCAACACTCCTCGAGATAATGCCAAATGCTGGGCAGATTTCTCTGTTGTTCAGACTGCAACATCTCCTGAAATATCAGCTCATCCCTCTGGGGATACACAGCCTGGTCCACTCAAGGCTGAAAACTCTTGGTTGGTATAATAGGCAGAGAGGTTTCTAAGGCTGAAAGAAGCCTACAAAGTGGGAAGAAAAAAAAAGAGGAACCAACCTGTGCATGTCTTACATGTCTGCTGAAAAATAAAAGTGAGATTTAAACTTGTAGAAAGAGAGGGTTGATTTTTCTGAATCTGGAAAATCTGTTCAATAAGGGGGGAAAAAGCCTTCTAAAATGAAAAAAAGAGGAACATTAACTCAGGTCTGAATCCAGAGAGCAGCTGTATGTGGCATTATGAGAGGTTGCCATACCTTTCCTGGAGGTAATGAAAGAGACAAGGAAATTTAGATGCAGGGAAATGTAATTATTTGTGATTGAAACTAAATAGCAGCCCGTTTGTGTACATGTTCTTTTTGTTAACATTATTCTACCAAATTAAATTATTTTCATGTTATTGTGCTCACAGAAGTAGCCATATGTTTTTTTCACATTCTGTTTCACATGCTACTTTTTTTACTCATCAGAACTTAATGACATTAAAATTGCTGTCTGAGCTGACACAGTTATTCCCCCTAGATGATACTCTTTATGTAGTAGCATAATGTGACAGATGAAATAAAGCTCAGTACTTCACACAGACCTAAAAATAATTTCACATTTACTCCTGCAAAACTTTGAAAAGTGTTCGACGGGGGAACAATTTTTCTACTCTGTAATTTCTTTGCTTTTCTTTCTTCCTTCCTTCGTTTTCCTCCACCTAGAAACATGTGTATGAAAACAGGAATTTAGTTGTTCAGGAACCCATTTGCTCCTGCTGTGCAGTCATCACAGGAAATCATAACCCTCTCTTTCAGTAGCAGCTTAAGAGTGGGAAGCAGCACAGATCAAACAAACATTGGAAGACTAAATGGGTCTGAGTTGTATTGGATTTAGGGATGGATTTAACTGGAAAACCTGCAGACTTGTACTCTTGTTAATATAATATTTTGGGAAGTAGGGTGAAGCTTGAGCTGTGTAAAATCAGGCTCAGCATAAGGAGGATGTGGGTACAGGAGGTAGAAGAAGGATTTCTGAAGATTCCTTTAGCTTTGACATGGAAAAGGGGATTCTGTCAGGATCTTTCACTGTGGATGGAACTCTGACAGAAATAGTTATCCCTGGAAAATTTCAACCATGACTGGAGTGAGAGATTCCTTTCCATTTTGAGAGGACTGCCTGAAGGCCCAAGGAAAGGAGGATTTGCACCCAGGCATCCACACCGAGGATCTGCACCACCAAACTTCCCAAAGCTTCACACAGGAGATTTTGGGTTTAGCTCCTTTTAAACAGTTGCTTAATATTAGATTAATCTGTTTTGGGTATAAGTGTTACCTCAAGCCTCAAAGAATGATACGAGTTAGGCTAATTACTTGGGTATCAAAGGTACAGAAGGTTTTCTGTTTCAGAAAATTGTACCTTTCCCTTCCTGCTTTTTATTATTTGTAGACCTTGCAGGAAAACAACCTCTCTGCTGCTGAGTTTTTTGCCATCACTGCTTTATTATTCACTCACTCATCCTTTGCACATGATGTCATCGTTATTTGTTACCGAAATAATTCCAATGTCACAAAAAGGATTAAGATTTCAAGTGAGGAGCGAGCAAGAGAAAAAACCTGATCACCTAAGCAACAGCAGCCCTGTTTCATGCCTGTGAATCTAATAATACCTAACCACGCACAAACCCCTGTCACCAAAGGAATGATACATTCTCTTTTCTCCCAGACATAATGAGTTTTTACGCTTTAAATGACGGACAAAGCTGGTGGGTTCTGCATCTTTCAAGCACGCCTGGTGTGGTTATTTTTTTAAGTATCGATGTCAGGTTGATACTAAATGATCCTGTTGTGACAAGGACGAGAGGACTGGGGGGGTTGCAGCACACGAGACCTTTCCCCAGCACCATATTCCACCTTGGCAGCTCCTTGCACCGTAGGAGGATGTGCTGGGAGTGTGAGAGCTGGGATGGTAGAGGTTTTCTAAGTGGTTCTGACCTCCCAGTGTCAACTTCCAAACCTTCTGTGGATCCCAAAGGCAGAGGAAGAGGACTAGAGGGACCATTTGGGATGATGGCATTCTGCTGTCTCCATGACCGGCCCAAGAAACCCAAAACTTTGACAGTGGTGGATGAGAAGCTTCTTGGAGGCATCCGATGGTCTCATCTTGGCACTGAGGGGATGGGCTCCATGACCACCTTGTGCCTCTGGCACTACAAGTGTGGTGTGCCCCAAATGATGTTGGAATATTTGAAGGATTTGGTCAAATGAGAAAGGAGAGAAACCTCCCAGGAAGAGTTGAAGGGAAGGTTGGATGGAGCTTGGAGAAACCTGGTCTAATGGGAAGTGTCCCTGCCCATGGCAAGGGGGTTGGGAGAAGATGATCTTTAAGGTCCCTTCCAACCCAAACCATTCTATGATTCTATGAAATTTAAGTGGGTAATTAATAATGTGCTGCTTGATTGCTTAAAGGTGATTAATTTAAGCAATCAAATGGGCAAACTAGACGACATTAGAAAGGTGAACTTTGAATGAAGTTGGGCAATCAGCCCAGGGAACCACGTAGAATTGTTTAGCTCAGCCGGAATAGTGATCTTTGTGTGAATTTTGCTGATTTTGATATGAAAACCACACTTCTGGAAGCTACTGTACACTTCCACTGGAAGCCCCTTCCCCATTCCCTTGCGCAGTAAAATCAAAACAGAGATAACCTTAACCCACAGTCTGCGAGTTTCAGGACAGTGAGCACCTATAAAACACATGAAGGCTTTGTATACCTGAATACATGAAGACACTATAAATATTTTCACCTTCCCCCCTGGGCTGTGCCAGCTTTGCGGAATTACCACCCCTCTCACAGGCAGGATTTAAATAAAATCCACTCGGTGCGTTCCCTGCGGGCTTACAGACCCCATCAGCTCCTTGTATCACACAACCCTGAGGTAAAACCCCACCGAAATTTAGGTTAGATATTAGAAAGAATTTCTTTACGGAGAGGGTGATCAGACATTGGAATGGGCTGCCCAGGGAAGTAGTGGATTCTCCGTGTCTGGAGATATTTCAAAAGAGACTGGATGTGGCACTGAGTGCCATGGGCTGGGAACTGCAACGGTGGTAAAAGGGTTGGAGCTGATGATCTCTGAGGTCCCTTCCAACCCAGCCAATTCTATGATTCTATGATTCTATGAAAAACCTCCCCACTCCTCAGCACCGGGCTCGCCACGGGCCTTCCCCCCCCTCCCTCCCGGCCCCGCTCCGCCTCGCCGCTCCCACCGCCCCCTCCCCGCCGCCTCCCGCCCGCCAGGAGCCGCTGCGGCCCGGGAGCCGCGGCCATGGGGGAGGCGGAGGGCGGCTCGGCCGCCGCTGTGGAGAAGCCGCCGCTACCCGGGGCCGGGGCCGGAGCCGCCGCGGCGGTGGCTGCTGCCGTTGCAGCTGCGGCGGCGGCAGCGGCTTCCGCAGCCCCGGATCCCGGGGTGCCGGCGGAGGAGGCGGTGGTGGTGTGGAGCCCTGAAGTGGAGGTTTGCCTCTTCCACGCCATGCTGGGCCACAAGCCCGTAGGTGAGAGGGGGCCGCGGGTGAGCCTCGGTCTCGAGTAGCGGCGCTGGCCGGGGAGGAGAGCGAGGTGTCGGGGTGCGCTGGCGGCCCCGCCGCGGTGCTGCCCCCAGCGGCCTCCAGGCCCGATGCCGGCCCAGAGCCCCGGGGCCTGCGGGGATGGAGGTGCCGTGCGTGGCCGGCTGCCTCTGCCTTCCCTCGGGGGGCTCGGAGCCAGCCCTCCTCGTTTCCCTCAGCCTTCCCTGCCGTGCTGCCTTGGGTCGGTTCTCGGGCAGCCTCTCTAAAAGGTCTTGGCTGCAGGCACATGTCTGCATCACCCCGCAGGGCATCCCGAAAATAGCGCCTGTCATGTATGTTATGTCACCCATAGTGCATGTTTTCCCTGTAAGGATAGAATGGCTGGTTTGGTTTGGTTTGGTTTGGTTTCTGGAGTGTATGTTATGAGTGAAGCTGTTGGTAGTGTTAATTGTGTTGAGTTCTCCCCTCAGGTGTGAATCGCCATTTCCACATGATTTGTATCCGAGATAAATTCAGTCAGAATATCGGACGGCAGATTTCTTCCAAAGTGATCTGGGACCACCTGAGCACCATGTATGATATGCAGGCACTTGTGAGTACCAAGGATTGGCACGAGCATGGTCTTGTTTCTTACAGTTGATGAGGTTTGATGGGTCAGGATCACTGAGCCTGACATTCCTGTCATGTTGCTAAGATTTCTGTGTCATTCCAGGGAGCTGATGAGGTTTTCCTCATTAAGTGGGAGACAGTCAAACCTTCAGTGGTTTGCTGCTGGGGAATTGTTATTGTCATATGGAATTCTCTCAGTTCAAGTTGCCTAAATGCAGATCCAGCAGTCGTTTCCATAGGTATTTTACTTACATGCCAAACAAGAAGGTCACAGTGTGTTTACATAAGAAGCCATAGTTGGATTCCTGAAATGATCTTAAATGATCACGAGCCTGTCTCTCAGATATCTTCACTTTAATAATCAGTTTGGCATCAGGAGCTTCCCAGTTCTTCACAATTAATGTTTGAAGTATCTTGTTAAGAAATATCTAACGAGTGCATGTAAAATAGAACTTCCAAGTCAAAGTTTTTACCAAGTCATTCATGGAGATCTTTCTTTCATTTCTAAGCACGAATCTGAGATTCTTCCCTTTCCTAATATAGAGAAGAATTTTGCTCTTCCTGACGAAATGATTCAAGAAGTGAGAGAAGGTAAGATGTGACAGCAGTTTCTTGTTCTTCGTTACTCTAAGCTCAGATCAGGTAGTTTAACAGAACTCCCCCCAGAAAAGAGCATAATGTACCAATCCAAGGCCATTCCTTTGGACTAGTCTGTAAGGTGTACGAGGAAAAGGAACTATTAAACAGAACTTTATCTCAATTTAATTTTAATCATAAAACTGACATAAATTAATCATAACTGACATAAATTGTTGGAGAAAGGGTTGCTGCTTGGGATGTTCACATGCTCGCTATCAGCCCCTGTGACTGACCACAGTAGGAGGCAGGATAGTGGGAGAGAGAGACCTTTGGGCAGGTTCCACAGAGTGTATTCCCAACGGGATGCTACTGCTGCACAAACAGGTTCTGTTTACCCTGTTGAGGTTCAGTTCCTCCTCCTGGCTGTGCAGAAACGATCCAGGTGCTTCACTAACAGCAGTCTGCAGATTGAAAGGCACAATATGGCTCTTAGCAAGGTGATTAGTAGTTTATTATGGGGTTTTTTTGCATTTTTTCAGACTGCTATAATGTTACATCATAATTGTGCTAAAAGAGATGATCTGCCCACTGTAATGTGGCTCATTTTGTAGCAAAGTTGTTGTGGGAGCACTGGTGTGTTACCTAGTGCTGTTATCCAAGGTAGAAGCTAGGAACCTCAAGCATCTGCAAAAGGATTTCTTGGGGTATTTAAAACCACAGTAGAGTGCTTCTCACTTATTAGGTACTCAAACTTTCCACTTAAAATTTTCAGTGCTTTTCATTATGCTCATAGAAAGCTGGAACTGTTACCTGTGTTCCTCTACACAGTGCTGAGGATCCTTTCTAAATTACTGCTCAATGTTGCACTGAGTATTTGTTAAGATTATGCACATAGGCTGAGGCCACTAATCCATAAAAAAGAATTGCACACAGTTCTTTAAAACCATCTGTTTCTTAACAATCTTCTCCGTAGGAAAAGTAATGGTAGAAGAAGAAGTGAAAGAGGAAATAAAAGAAGAGATGGAAACACATGCAGGTCCAGAAGAAGGTAAATTTGTAACTCTCTACTGTGTGATACAAGATTAAAAGACAACTGTATCTCTGAGAAATTAATGTTAAAATGTAAATCCCAAATATTCTGGAATTTGTGTTTTGTGTTCAGACGCAGCATATGCTCATGCCAAGAACAATTTAAGAATGCACAGAATAAGCAGTTGCCAATATCTGGTACTTCTGAAGGATTTCTCCTTTGCTCCTAATTCTTATGTGCAAAGTTGTATAGCTTTGGAGTTTATTGGTTTTTAAAATGTACTTGACACAACCCTGCGAGTGTGATGCAATCCAGAGATCTCTGAGAGAAAGTGGAGTCCAGTTTAATGAACCAAAATACTGTGTTGGGATCTTTGTAGCTGTGGGGGAAACAGGGCCTAGAGATCAAAAAAGATTGTAAGACTGTATGCTTCAGTGTGAGGACAGGCAGAGTGGAGCTGTATTTGATTTTATTTGCATTATTATGCTTCTTTTAAATACAAAGCTTATTTTCCTAACGTTTTGCTGTAGAACAAAGTCAAATGTCAACAGTAAAGATCCTGCTCTTAACCTTAACAGACCAAGTCAAATGTTAAGTGTGTCATTTCACAATATTTATATCACAGACTAAGCAGTGTTTTAAGATGGACTGTCATGAAAGATGTAAAAAATGTATTTAAAAAAAAATATATTAAATTTCACATTTTGGGTGTCCAGTTTTAAGATCTATCTGTAATGCCAAATGTAACAAGCGTTGCTGGTTATCAATTTCAGAGAATGATCCCATTTTCTGTAAATGTTCCTTTCAAGTATTTTAATTTTTAAGTGCTGTTTAATCCCACTTTACTTTAGTCTGTCAAAATATATGCCTGTCTTTAAAGCAAATAATAAAAGCAAGATGTGCCTTTCTTACAGCAGATTTTTCCATTAAAAGTGCAAGTAATGCCTAAACTGGTGGTTAAATATGCTGAGAATTGAATGGTTTGAAAAGCTTGATATAATATGAAGGAATTTGCTAATCACTTTTTTGTTTGCCTACCTTTATAACTCTGATCTGGAATCATTACTTTGATCCTATTTCAGTTTTTGCGCCCTCTGGAAGTTTAGGAAAAACCACAGAAAAGCCAAGCAGCAAAGAGAAAGAGAAAACTTCATCAGATTCTGGGTCCAAAGAAGGGTCTGATAAGAGGAAACGCAACAGAGTCACTGAAAAGGTCCTAAATGCAAACAGTAATCCCTCCAGTCCCAGTGCTGCAAAACGACGTAGAACATAAAGCAAGCTGTGAAAAGAGAGAACTAATAAACTGTGGGACATTAAAAAAAAACAAACCAAACAGTAGCACAGTAGTTGCTACCTAAACTTTTTGAGAAAGGAAAAAAGAGCTGAGCCAGGAATTTGGAAGAACCTGCACACTGGCTTGGTAAACGTGCAAGACTTGGTGTTTCCTGCTGTGTTTTCTGCCTCACTGCCTTCTCAGGGCACTGGAGAGCAAACTGGCAGCATCTGGAGTTTTCTGGGTGGGTAACAAGGTGGTCACATTTCAAACAACATAACTCATGAAACAAGTGCTCAGTGAAACACAGTGGGCATAGGTTCCTTCTGCAGTCTGGGGGTTGGTATTTCTGCCTTTGCTTTGTTGTTGTCTGGGAACATCCCAGACCCTTTGTGGGTAACGTTGTTGGGCAGTTTTCCTTCCTGCAAACACCACGTTTGCATCAAATGTCTGAATTTGTTGGTTCAGTAAAACTAAAGTTCTTTGAAATACAGATTAACTACTGAGTTGAAGTATTCTTTCACTCTGTTTACTGGAGGAACCTTCTTTCACCCTTAGTGGTGTAGCATTTTTCAATCTTTATAGGTTTATTTACCATAAGTGAAGTGAAAATACTAGAATAATAGTTAATAAGTACTCTAAAGAAAATACCCAGTGGTATCACATGGTTTTGTAAGGGATCAGCTGAGCTGTGCCTGAACCTGGACATGTTTTTTCATCCACTTGTAATGTAGCATATGGTAGTGGGGGTTTGTACTGCATTATTTATTTTTTTAAAGCCATTTTAGTAGATGTTAATGGCATTGGAGTTCCAAAATGTTAATTTTGTTCTACAACTTGAGTCTTACTGACATTGTAAAGCTTATCTTTTATACACTAGAATATTCAGGTTTTGGAAGTTACTATTTTTATGTTGTGTGACCAGATGCAGTGCCATCAACAAACATGTTGAATGGTGAATGAAGTAGGCAGCACTGTTACTGTGGGTTTTTCCACCATATTAACTGTCAGTTCATAAAAAAGACTGTTCATAGTCATAGAAAGTTCATAAAATTACTTCTTAATTTGTCAGTATTGCCTTCAAGGTGAGGAACTAAGAACCTACAAGTTTTTGCTTTCATTCTAGGTACGTGACCAAGTTCTTGTCTGCATTATTTGCTTCACTTGTTTTATACCAAAAATAAATTTGACTTGTTTTTATTTTACTAAATGCCAATTGTTGTGTAACTTGATTAAAATTTGGCCCAGCATAGTTTGGAAATTGCTCAGGCATCTTGTGCTTTTAGGTGAATTGGTCAAAAGTGATGATGTGGGGTTTTTTGTTTATTTAGGGTTTTTTTCCCTAACTTTGGATCTTACAAACTGCTACCCTCTCATTTCTTTTAAGTTTTTTGATAGGAAATCAGCAGACAGGTTGCTGCAAGCTTTCAAACTGGAGGATTTGCTCTCTTCTAACTGCACAACCCAGTTGTGAAGTGCTGAGTTGAAGGTTTTGTTGCAGTCTTTTGGCTGATAACCTCTTCACCCTCTCCCAGCTGCTGGGGAAGTTCAGAGCTACACTACATCTGCTTTTACAGCATGATGCAAACTCCCTCTTTCAGGGTATCAATTCCAAAGCAGGAGGTATAAAACACCATGAATTTAGTGCTGTGCTTCAACTGAAAAACCTTGCAAAAAGGTCCACAGGATAAATACCTGCCAGGTGGAGAAAGAGCTCCACAGAGCTCTGGTTTGTGGGAGAGATGCTGCAGATGTCTCAGCTTCTCTGGGTGCTTACAAAAGGAAGTTTTACAGCCTTACTTGAGGAAGCTCCTGGGTTTGGTTCAAATATTTAAGAAAAATGCTCAGTTTCATTTCTTTGTTGGAATTACAAGTCACAGTTCCTGGTAAGGAAGCAACAACAAAAAAAAAGTCCTGAGAAAGAAGAAAAGTTTGAGAAAAAAAACTGGGGTTTTTCGTGGATTTGGGCCACAAAGTGCAGATTTTATAACTTTCATGGCCTTGGGGATAAATCTGTTTCATCCAACAGATTCTAGCCCTAATTTTTTTGCCATACCAATGGCAGGAGAAACGAATCAACGTGAACATGCACTGGTGCAATCTCTCCACACCAGCTTGGAATTTGGGAAAACCCACTGGTGATTTCACATCAATCCAACAGATTTTTTTTAGGAAATCTTGGCTGTGAAGTTAAAAGCATTTGGAAAATACCAAGTGCTTCAAATGACCCCAGTGTCAGTGACCTGCACCTCTTTGCCTCCCTTCCCCTTCCCCTGGGGTGGTTTTACTCCTTGTCCTGCTGCAGAAAGAGGACGTTTTTAACACGTGAAGAAGACCCCAAGCCTTGGTAGGGGTTTTCCTCAGAGCAGGGAAGAGGGAACCTCCCTCTGCCCCAGTTCCTTGTCCCCAAGTGCCACCAGGTTGTGTGGTGGGGTGGGGGGAGATGCCTGCCCAGCTGGAAAGGGGATGGATGGAAAGGAGCAGAATTACGTTTCCATTTTTTAATATATTTTTTTTTTCCCTCTCGGAGGAGAGTCCGGAAGGGAAGATCCCTGAAGGAACAGGGGGGATATTGAAAGGAAGCTGAGCATGAGCCAGCAGTGTGCCGGGGTGGCCAAGAAGGCCAATGGCATCCTGGGCTGGCTCAGGAACAGCGTGGCCAGCAGGTCCAGGGAAGGGATTCTGCCCCTGTGCTCAGCTCTGGTGAGGCCACAGCTTGAGTCCTGTGTCCAGTTCTGGGCCCCTCAGCTCAGGAAGGAGATTGAGGTGCTGGAGCAGGTCCAGAGAAGAGCAAGGAGGCTGTGAAGGGATCCAGCAGAATTCCTGTGAGGAGAGGCTGAGGGAGCTGAGGGTGTTGAGGCTGGAGAAGAGGAGGCTCAGGGGAGACCTCATCACTCTCTCCAACTCCCTGAAAGGCTCTTTTCCCAGGCAACTCTCAGCAAGACAAGAGGGCAGGGTCTCAAGTTGTGCCAGGGGAGGTTTAGGTTGGAGATGAGAAAGAATTTCTTTCTGGAGAGGGTGATCAGGCATTGGAATGGGCTGCCCAGGGAAGTAGTGGATTCTCCGTGTCTGGAGATCTTTCCAAAGAGCCTGGATGTGGCACTGAGTGCCATGGGCTGGGAACCACGGGGGGAGTGGATCAAGGGTTGGACTTGATGAGCTCTGAGGTCCCTTCCAACCCAGCCCATTCTATGATTCTATGAGTGATCGGGGCAGGGGGGACACGGCCGGAACCGCCACCCCGGGAGCCGCCATCATCCCCCTGTGAGGAAGCGCGGGGCGGCGGGCACAGGGACCGCGGGGCCGGGCGGGCGGCGGCCAATGGGAGGCGGCGCTGCGGGAAGGGGCGGAGCATCCATGGGCCCGGCAGCCAATGGGAGGCGGCGCTGCGGGGAGGGGCGGGGCTTTCCCGCGCTTCCTCCCCCCCTCCCCGCCCCACGTGCGGGGGCGCTCGGTCCCGCCGCCCCTTTCGCTTTCCCTTTCCCTTCCCATTCCCGGTCCCGTTCCCCTTCCCCATGGCGTCCCGGTGCAGCTTCTGGGCAGAGGACGAGGCGAACTGCTGCAGTTACGACTCCACCTGGGACGAGGACGAGGAGGATGAGGATGGCGGCGAGGAAGAAAGCGAAGCGGCGGGAGCGGAGGCGGCAGCCGGGGAGGAGCCGGAGGATGCCGGGGAGCAGCCGGTGCAGAGCTGGGTGCCCAGCTCCTGGCAGGCCCAGGTGGGTGCCAGAGGGGTGCGAGGGTCCCCCGGGGTGGGGAGGTGACCTTCGGAGGCGGGGAGGGCAGGGGAAGGGGCTCCTGGGCTGCCCCCGCATCCTGCTCCGCACCCGGTGCCGCTCGCTGCAGTCCGGGAGGTCTTTAGGAGCGGTATCGGTACCGGGAGACTTAGCCCGTAGCCCTTGGGATCGTCTTGGAGAGTTTATGGGACGGATTATTCTTCCTAGGTCATTCTCACCATGGTGCCGGTGTGGTTGGGCCCCATCTCTTTACTTTCCTAATTTGCTGTCGGGAAGAGATTGAGCATCAGTAATCTTGGGATCAGTAATATTGGGATCAATAATCCTGGGAGCAGCGTTGCTTTGGCACACGCAAAACTGGGTCTCTTTTTTTTTTTTTCAGTTTTTCCTGGGGCAGTCGAAACACCCCCCTGGCTTTCACCCTAACTCCTCCCCTTTAGGGGAAAGGAAAGTGAATCCTTCAGTTTCGTTTCAGTGACTGTCCATATAACTAAAATATAAGTAGACTGAGCTTTCCAATAAATACACTTTTAAGAGAGTTTAATAGTAACTTCGAGTTTTATATTAAGTTTTGAGGTATTAACCTCCCTCTAAATAAATAAATAAATAAATTCAGTGCAACATAGGATAGCAGAAATTCCTGACTTCCTAGAAAAATATTATCTGTGCTTTACAACCAAAATTAAAATTGGGATAGAGCAGGTGGATGTTCCCATTCCTGTCTGCATCCTCATGGAGTTTACTGGATGGAAAGAAGTGAGGCCTGAGCTGTGCAAGCAGAGGTGTGGGAGGTCACAGGTGGTTTTGGCAAAAAAACTGAAATCCTTCAAGGCAGAGATTTCCTTTTGAAGGGTTTCACCTGTTTTGAGGTCATACTGGCACTTGTCTTTGGGTTTTGGTTTTCTTCACAAGCTTTAATGTTTCCAGAATGTTCAGGTTATTCTTTTTTAATCCATTTTTTCTTCATGTAGATTTTTTTTCCTTAGAGCAACTTCTGGATTGTGCCATCTGTAAAAACAAGGACCAGTTTTTCACTCTAGTGAGTGGACTTCTCAAACTTTGCCTTACAAAGAAGGATGTTGTATCATGGTTTATGGCTCCTGGAATATTGTTCTGCATCTTTAAAGAGGAGTTCTTCATTCAGTGATGAATGTGTAGTTATCTCTGCCTGACAGTCCCTAAAAAAAATGTTTTTGAAGGGCAGTGAGGATGCATACAGAAAGAAATAGTAAATCTGCTACCCATTTATTCCTTTACAACCTCCCAAAAGCATGAGTCAGTTTCCAAAATGGGTTCCTCCTTATATGACACTGATTGCTATTTCTCTCTCCTCAGCCTGGATGGTTTATCTTATTGCAGAAGCTGCTAATGGTTTTTATTCAGTACTGAGGTTAAAGGCTTTTTTTTTTTTTTTTTTTCATGGCACACTTTCAAAATCAACCTTAAATTCAGCTTTTATCTTTGCACTTCACTTGTGTCTCTGCAAATACTCCATGTTTGTGGTCTGAAATTCCTGTAGGTGTCTTTCCAGTTCTTTTGCTTTCAGTGCTTTTGGCTTCCAAGCACTGAATAGTTTGGACTTTTGTGCTCATTTTTAAAAGGTTAATGCTTGGGGTTCATGCTTTTCTGCTCAGAGCCATGTTTTAATCTCAAACCCTGTAGTTCTGCCTTCTAACTTGATCAACAAAAATTCCAGTTTTTCAGCCAAATCCTGCTTGTCTTACCCTCTCCTGGCTTTGTAGTGCTTTCCTGACACTCTCTGCACAGCAAGACATGTTCTGACTGATGTCTTGCAGGTTTGGAGGGAAGGGAAAACCCACTTGGATTGCCTGGAAGGGATGTGAGAATTAAGGAGCTGATGTGTGAATTTCTGGTTTAACCACTGGCCTGAGTAGAGTTAGGTCAATGGTTGGTAGGGTTGGGTCAGTGGTTGGACTCAATGATCTTGAAGGTCTTTGCCAAGCAGAACAATTCTGTGAAAGACCTGTATGAAACATGAAGACTTCTAATAAATAAAGCTAGAAAAAAAAATATTTTGGTAAAGGAGGTAATGTGAACTTCTGAGTCCAAAGTTGTCACGCAGAGAAACTACTGCAGCAACAAATGGGCTGGTGTGGGGCTGCTGGGAGGGGAGAGAGGAGCACACAGGAGAGCTACAGGCAGGGGAAGCTGAGAAATGCTGAGTTCAGCCTGGATTTTGTTTTATTTCGCAGAAGACAGCTTTATTTTTGATTCCTCATCTCTCTCTCTTCTCTAGTACCCAGCCTGGCGCAACTGGCATGCGGCAGAAGATTTGCAGAGGTACAGACACCACTACCCGGTATGAACCTGCTCCTGGGGCTCTTCCTCATCACATCTCCAGTTAGGAACACTTCCCAGATTTCAGGGCACCCCTTTATCTTGGCATTGACAGGCTCAGAACCTTTAAAGGCTTCATTTGTGAGGTGGAAGGGGTGGTGGGAATGTGGGTGCATCAGAACCAAGCTGTGAGTGCCCAAAGTGTGTTTCAGTGACTTAGCTTGAAACGTTTAATAAACAGGAGGGAGAGAAATGAGAAGTGTTGAAGTGAATAATGTCTTTGAAAAGATTGTTGATTTCTTGGTCTCATCTTCAGGGCTTGAAAGAATCAGAAGATGTTGATGAAGAAGAGATGTGGAACTTAAACTTTTATAAAAATGAGATTCAGTTTTTGCCCCGGGGTGAGTATCTGCTGTGATGGCTGTTTGGTGTAACTCTTGCAGCTGGTTGAACTGATGAAAGAGTAGCTTGATCCCTGTGGGACAGTAATTAAAAAAAACACAAACCAACCAAACAAAACACTCCACTAAACCAAAACCAAACCAAAACAACAAAAACCAAACCAGCCCAACCAAAACAAACAACTTCACTTAAGAACTTCCATTTTAAAATGTCCTTGCTCCTGCTGTACATTCCTTAATTTTCTCTTTGGTGGTAGAAAAATGGATTTTTATTTCTGGCTTACCAGGCTGGTTGTCTAGAGAAGTTAATGCCTGTATGCAAAGACATGGTGCTGGAAATTAAGCCACTGTGGGTGACGGGCTAACTTTAATTTCCTTTTGATGCAATTTTTTCCTGCTTTTCTTTTCAGGTTTGCATATTGAAACTCTGCTTGAAACTTGGTGGGACAACTATGAAGTTCTGGAACAAAACCACTCTTACATACAATGGTAAACTGTCTGCATGCAGTGTCCCTCTTTAGCTGTAGTTCCTGTAAGAGCCAGTTGTATCTGTGCTCTTGAATTCAGTTTCCCAAAAGGCCAGAATGGTGATGAATTTCCCTGATGAAACCTATGGCCACTTTATTTTTATTAAGTTATGTTTTTCTGGAAACAGTAGAAACTCTTTAAGGGACCCAGGTTTCCAGTGTAAATGTAGCACTAGAGCTCAGATGTGCTTGGTCTTAGGGCAACAAGAGAGACCCAGATCAGCAGAATATGTTGTGACCATTGGTGTAGACAATGCTTAGATGGGAGGGATTTATTTCATAGAATCATAGAATGGGCTGGGTTGGAAGGGACCTCAGAGATCATCAAGTCCAACCCTTGATCCACTCCCCCCGTGGTTCCCAGCCCATGGCACTCAGTGCCACATCCAGGCTCTTTGGAAAGATCTCCAGACACGGAGAATCCACTACTTCCCTGGGCAGCCCATTCCAATGCCTGATCACCCTCTCCAGAAAGAAATTCTTTCTCATCTCCAACCTAAACCTCCCCTGGCACAACTTGAGACCCTGCCCTCTTGTCTTGTTGAAAGTTGTTATGCAAAAGAGACCAACCCCTGCCTGGCTACACCCTCCTTTCAGGGAGTTGTAGAGAGTGATGAGGTCTCCCCTGAGCCGCCTCTTTGGCATATAGTAAACTCCTTCTGGGCCCATAAGGATGTGAGGTTTCCAAGAGATCTCTAAGGCAGCAAAATTTCTGCAATGGGTTGGATGTTATCTTTGCTCTTCTGGGCTGAAAATTCCTTTCCCTTCAGGCTCTTCCCTTTACGTGAGCGTGGGGTGAACTTGCGTGCCAGACAACTCACGTGTCAAGAAATCCAGGTATTTGAAGTTTTCGGTTTTTTGTTTTTTTTTTTAATCTGAACTGTGTTAGGATTTTCCCTGGATGCCTTATATCTGAAGTCTAGTTTGTTGTGTTGTTTGTGTGGTTTTTTTAATTGCTTCCTAGTGGGACCAGAGCTCACTCAGTGACCATTAAGCATTTGTCTGTCTTTTGCCTACCAGTAGCTACACCAGAAATGAAATATATTTAGTGATACAATCAAGCCTTGTTCATAATTCAAATGCCACTTCAACTGATGCAGGTAACTGGGGAGCTGTAGCTTGTACTCAGAGGTCTCTCTTGTTTTCAGGCCTTTAAGAAGTCTGAGGAAGTTATGCAAAGGTTTGTACGTGCTTATCAGCTGATGCTGAGGTTTTATGGGATTGATCTGGTCAACAAGGAAACTGGAGAACTTAAAAGAGCAGAGAATTGGGCTGAACGGTTTCGAAACTTGAACAGGTGAGTCTGTGTTTATACTGCTGGTCTTTTACTGCAGCCTTTGAGAAGACAAAAGTCCCAAGAAAATCCTCAACCCTTGATGAATGGAAGCTTTTGCTGATCAAGATGTTAACCAACTAAAGTATTTTTGGCTTGGCTCAGCCTCTGACTGGAGGTCATTGCATTCTCTCCCTGTAATAAATGACAAGAATAATAAGAACCAACTGAGACAGGTTTCATTCTGTGTCCAGTGCAGCTGTTAACAGCAGGGTTCTTCATGTTGTTATCCTAAAGTAGGGAATACAGACATGGAGATCTTAGTACTTAATCTAGCAGAACTTGTGTTTAAAACCATTATTTTAATAGGAATCTCTGAAACATTTTCACAAGTAGACAAATAGCTTTCACAGGACTCTGTTAAAGCACTGAGTAGGAGTGTTTCCAAATGCTTCCTTGATTGTTTATTGAATTTCCAAGGAGCTGAGATGATTAATCCAAGAAGAGCAAGGAAAACACTGCTAAAAGCAGGCAGCAGCAGTAGCTGCTTTAAAAGTGAGCTCACCTGGACTCCAGTCCACGTTGTCAAATGGTCTTTAATAGATGAGTCAATGCACAAAACATTTTGCAGGAGTGTTTTTTGGTGACTTCAGGCTCGTAAGAGTCACTTCACAGTGTTTCTTGGGTGTTTATTTCAGGTACAGCCACAACAACTTGCGGATTACCCGCATCCTGAAGTGCCTGGGGGAGATGGGCTATGAACACTACCAGTACCACTTGGTGAAGTTTTTCCTCAGAGAAACTCTCGTTGAGGAAACGTTACCAAATGTCAAGAGAAGTGCCTTGGATTACTTCCTGTTCACCCTCAGAAGCAAACAGAAGAGGAGAGAACTGGTTCACTACGCCTGGCAACACTTCAAACCTCGGAGTGAATTTGTGTGGGGACCACAGGACAAACTCTTGAAGTACAGACCACACCTCACCAAGTCACAGCTCCACCAAAAGGCTGAAGATAAACAGGAAACTCCTGGCAAAAACAGTGATGATTCTGTGGAAAAAGATCAGAACCAGTCCCCAGCAGAAGAGCAGAAAGCTGGAGATGCTGTAGACTTGGTGCCTGGAGGGAATGATGGAGATGTAAAAGAAAAGCCAAATGAATGCCCTGCAAAGGGAGGGGATGGGGAAGAGGAGCAGCAGGAGGAGAAGGATTTAAACAGTGAGGCTGAAGAAGTGCTGGGTATGGCAGAGAATGATTGCACAAAGGAGAGCAAGAAGAGAAAACTGGGTGCAAATATGGCAGACTCCACAAAGAGTGCTCCTCTGAAAAGCCCTCCTGATATTGAGAAGATTTCCCGTAACCTGGGAGAATGTGCAATTGATGCAGAAATCACCTCCTCGGGTTCACTGGTACAAGCAGAAGAGGATCAGGAACCACAGAAGGAAGATAATGCAAATACTAAAGACTCAGCAGTGCCAGAGGCCAGTGATGCAACTGCAAAACGGAGGAGAGTGGATAAAAGGCCCCCCAGAAACAAATGCAGCTTGGCCATAAACCTGAGCATGGGGTTGTCTGCTTCTAGTGCCAATTTAAATCCATCTGTTACAAACAGTGAATCTGAAAAAGAAAATGTCTGTGAGAAAAATGCAACTGTAGAAGCACCAAGTGAGAAGGGTGAGGGTAATGCAAATGGTGTGGGAAGCTTGGAACCAGCCAAGGGTCTCAAGACTGGCAGGACTTCTCCAATAAATAGTGGCTTGGAGTCAAGTGGAGATGAAGTCCCAGCAAAGAATGATCAGCACCACTGCAGCAGCCCACTCCTGGGTGGCAAAGATGTGGTAGATGGGGTAGAACAGCCTCAAACCACAGGAAATGAGAGTGGAAAAGGGGAAGCAGAAGTCACAGACAAGAAACAAGTTCTAGAGAGTGTTGAGCAGAACATGGCATCCTCTTGTCCAGAAGAAGACAGTGCTGAGGCTACAAAACAAAAACCTGAAAGCTCTGAGCATGCAGCAGAACCCAGTGAAGAGCAGGTGGCAGCAGAATGAGACCAGCAGAGTGGGAACTCAAGGAAATGACAGAGCCCTAACTCCATCTGTAGTGATTGGGATAGCAGAAGTACAGGGAAGAATAAACTGATCCAGCCTTTGTCTGACTTTCACCTTTCCTTGCTTTTTTAGTATCACCTGGAGTACTTCACTGAGGTTGATTATCCTAAAGAAGAAAACTAATTTAGTCTTCTTCACAGGCAGGCTGTGTCCTGTTCCTGTTTTTTATCTGATGTTCAGGACTATCTTGCAGTAACAGGGGGTTTTGCACTTTGCTTTGGTTCTGTCTCTTCTTCAAGAGAAGAGGAAAACTATAATGTTTCCTTGTTTGAACTAGCTGAGTATTTATTAAACACATGATTTTTAGTGTTATTGACAGCATGACCTAATTTGCCAGGCTCCTTTCTGTTACCCTGTAACTTCTGTTTGTTATTTTGAAAGGTGGTACCTTCCCAGGAGGATTATTCCTGGCAAAGATTCTGCTTTTTAGGGCAGGAATCATTCTTTTTGTGGCATTTTGCTTGAAAGAGATGAGTATTTGCATTTTACATCATGTAAGAGTGTAGTTGCCTCTCCTCCTGTAAAGAAAATAGATTTGGTTTTAGAGTGGGGTGAAACAAGTGGTGTCTCTGACCAGTGTTCACCTTGAGTTACAGATACACACCTTTGGGCACTGTTCTGTAGGGTGTAAAGTGCTGCTTAATTTGCTCCATTTATCCCCTGCAGAAGTTGTTTTGTGGCACTTGTTAAAGCTGAAAATATGAATAATCTACTGGTTTCAAAGAGAAAAACCTTCAGACATCACCTAAAGCTGCCTTGAGCTCTTCTTCCTCAGGTTTTCCAACATTTTCACACCCTTGATTCCACAGATACTGATGCCCACTACTGGCTCAAAGGCCTTCTTTTAATTGCCAAAATGAAGCAGGTATTTGGCACTGCAGCTTTTCAAGCTCTGCCATTAATTTTCAGCAGTCTTTGGGACTCTCTTTTCTGCAGCCCCTTTCCATGAAGTGAGATGTGTCAAATTTATCCTGCTTCCCAGCTAAATCAGGGCTGTTCTACCATTAATGGTCAGCATGTCAAGACAGTGAGGGCACATTAATGTGAACATGTCTGAAAACCATTGGGTTTTGTGGGCAGTTAATTGAAACTTTAATTGGAGGGGCTACGCTTGTCTGGTTCATTTATTTACAGCCCTCCAGGATTTACTTTCAGACCTTGCCAGCTATTTCCCTGCCTTAATGTTGCTGACCTCCCTGGTAGCTGTTCTGCCTGATTTAGACAGGATTCAACCAAGGCTGAAAAGAGTGTTAAGCAATTCAGCACTTTCATTCCTAGAGGTTTACAGCAGAGGATTTGCCAGTCCATTCCCAGAAGGTCTGGACTTCCAGATATTTTGGTTTAGTTTGGAGGTTTTTAGGTGCTGTTTGTTTTGGGTAGGAGATGGCCAGAGGCTTGTCCACCTTGCCAGAGGTGGCAGTCTTAATGTTTTTCCTCTGTCAGCTACAGCTCCTTAAGAAGCTTCATTTTTCAAGGGATTTGATGGGATTTTCCTTCCCAATGTCAAGGTCTTGGTCCAGCTTGTGTGTGGGAATAAAAGCCTTGCAAGTGTAACATCTGATGGTCATGATCACACACATGCTGGAGAAAGGCTTTAATGGTTTAAAAGTACTTTTTGAATTGTTATTATGAACCAATGGAGCTAAGTAGCCAATGGGAATACACTTTATGACAGGTATAAATACCCTTAAGATGCTGAGTGAAAAACCTTTCATTAAAAAAACTTATAAGGAAGTGTTAATCAAGGCTTTTGTGCAGATTTATAGTAATTTTCTTATTTAATGAAGTTTTCATTGTGAGTATGTGCTCAGCTGGGGCACAGAGCACATATCTGGTTGCAGTGCTTGTTTCTGTGTTTGGGATTTCCCTGTGAGCCCCAGTATGGAGTGTTCAACCCAAACCCTCCCCTGTCATGCCCAGGTTTGGGGTTTGGGCTGTAGGTGTTTGCAGTGAGGAGTTTTCAGGATGTTTTCCAAGAAGAGCCAGAGCTGTGTCACAGAACTTGTTGTGTTGATGTCACCTATTAAAGCATGGCTTGATTTCATACCAGCTTCCACTTGGAGTTTTTCTTCATTTCTGAGGGCAGGACATGACCATAGACCCTGAGCACCTCTTCTGAGAGCATCCTTGGGACTATCCCAGCCTTCCCAAGCAGAGTCTGGGTTCACCAGGAGTGGGTTCACCAGGAGACCCAACCTGCTGCTTGCTCCCAGTGGAGATGATGCTCAGACTTCCTCCACCACTGTCACATCTGGCCAGGGAATGTCTGGGGGAAAAAAGACACTTCCCTCCATGCTTCTTCTTGAAAGATGTGCTCAGAAGTCTGTGTCCTGGTGCTCTGCAGAACAAGGATTTGGATTTTTGGGTGGCTCCTGGGCTAGCAGGCTGGAGGGCAGGTGGCCAACCTGGCTCTGGGGCTTGGAGTCCAGTGGGCTTGTTCCTCAGGACACAAGCACAAGGGGGTCTGTGGTGAGGATTTTTGTAAGGCACTGTGTTTCTTCCTCCTTGGATCTGTGGTCATCAGCTGTTCTCTGGAGAGGATGCATCATTTGCTGAAGAAATCAGCTGGCATTCCTTAGAACTCCCTGAAAAAAAAACAAAACAAAACACGATCCAAAAATAAAATAAATTAAAAACAGAAAATGAAAAACCACCCCAAAACAAACAAACAAAAAACCACAAAAAAACAAATCCAGATGTAAATACACCTCCAGGGTAAATAAACCACCTTGCAAAGCAGTAAGTGCATCTCTAGGTGTCTGTTGGGCTTTGGGTGGCTTCAGGCTCTCCCTTCTCTTGCTTTTTTTCTCTCTCAGGGTGATGGTTTTCCAGAACTGTCCCTGGGTGAGACCTGGGGAACATTTTCATACCTCCAGCTGGATATTTTGGCTCCTGTGCTGTGTCTGCAAGTCCTGCCCTGCCTTCCTTCTGCTCCCCCCTGGATGCTGAGGGCTGGGGCTGCCCAGGGGGGATGGACAGAACCTCCCTGACTGACTGATTGCTGCTCCCCCTCCTTCTCCCACCTCCTTCCCAACTTCTCCTCCCAGCTCTGCCCCTCCAACTGGAGCCACAGGTTTCTCTGGAGGTCAGGAGGCTCCTGTGTAAGCTGAGACCCAGGAGGAGGGATCTGCTGGATTTTGCAGGAGAAAGGGCTTAGCATCCAAGGAGGAAGGAAGAGAGGCAGAGCCTGGGCACCATGGTTGGAATCTCCTCTCTTGGGCTCCTCTTCCTCTGTTGGCTCTTGGCCACAACATCATCTCAGGTAAGGAGCCTCATTTATTTCTTCCACTCGAGTCTGTAAGGTCAGGAGGGTATTGTCAAGTGTGTGTTGTGTCTGCAGGATGCAGTGTGCCAATAAGCAGGTTATTAGGCTCTAAAGTTTATTAAAACTCTGTGTAGCTGGGGCTGTTATCCAGCAAACCCCTCTGGCTGGGGATCTGCTTTAAACTTCCCATAGTCAGGCTTGTCCTCCCCCTCAGGGCTGCTCTTCCCAGAGATAATAAAACCTTGGGAAAAGGGAGACCTGTTGCTGGAAGTGAAAGAGTTTGTTCTTACAGCAGCAAAGTGACCTGATCTGGCTTTTCAGCTGAATCAGAATGTCTCAGTCCTTCCCCAAACCAGTGTTCCCAACTTATGTTTCTGCAGCAGTGGATTTAACCCTTGTACATCTCAGACCTGAAGCTGCATTGAGTTTCCCTGCCACCTTTCCGGTGTCAGTGTTATTCCCTGGGGAAGTTAACACCTCAGCCAGGGTTTTCATTGTGTTAGGGAGGAATTTTTTGCTGTCTGGTTTGAGAGCTGGGAGCTGCCCTCATCTGCTGGGAGCAGAGCTGCCTCCACAATGAAACCTTTGTTCACAGGAGCTACAGCAAGCTGCTCTCTGGAGCCCTCTCCATACAGAAGTCATTTATTGGACCTTCCTTTCCTTCCCCCCACCTCAGACCTCCCTCAAAATCAGAGCTTTTCCTGCTCTGAAAGGAGCTTTTTCCTTTCTCCTTCTATATTCCATCACCCATCAGACTGGGGCTATAAATGAATTTTTAATACCAAGCACTGGCACCTATAGTCTGTGGGCTTTGCATTTTCTTTTATGCCCAAACCAGAACTGTCCTACACAACCAAACCCATTTTAATCTGCTCTGATCCCCTCATAAGCCACCAATTAAATGAGAGCCCCAAGTCAAAATAATTTTCCACAGAGGAAACAGGTCCTGAGCTCCTCTGAGCCCATGCAGGATGGTGGTGATGGAGGGGGGGGGATGGATGGAGGATTAGTGCAGATTTAGGGTTAAGCTGTAGGACTTGCCCATTGCTTTCTGCTTTAGCCTCTATGTTTCTTCTGATGCAAAAATAAACTTTTCTCTCTCTCTGGTCCCAAATCCTTTCAGAGAGTAGGACCACAAGGCCCTCCTGGACCACGAGGACCCCCTGGACCATCTGGCAAGGATGGCATAGATGTGAGTGCCATGGGGTGGGGGGCAAACAGCTAAAGGAGGGTGAGGGATGGAACAGAGGCACTGAGCAGGGATGCTGCTCATGTTCCCCAGAGCCTCAGGCTTTGGGTCATCCATCAGAGGTGGATGGATGGACCTGGAGGACAAACCCCAAGAGACCTTGTTCTGCAAGGCAGAGGTGCTGAGTGGCTTCAGGTTTTTTGCAGGATGCTCATAGAGAGCTCAGGACTATGTCTGTGTATGGATGGGGGACTGTGACCCTGCTTGCAAAGCTTCATTTTTCTCTTTTGGTGTCCAGAGGGGAAGGGGAATGCAATATGTAAAGCTGAGTGCATGGGTATGATGTGTGCCAGAGTCATTGCAGGTTCTGTGGTACAGAGAGAGCTTTGTGTGACACTTCAGAGCCCCCACATTGCAAGCTCCAAGAAACCCAAATAGACAGGACTGGACACTGCTTTGATGTTGGTTTTATTTCAGGGTTGTCAGCATGGCCATCCCTACCTTCCCCTGGGCTGTGAGGTCTGTGTCTGGCCCCTGGGTTGCCAGACATGAGGTACCTTTGGTGGCACAAGAGGCAAATGAAATGAGCAAGGTTTATTTCCCCAGGTAGTTCCTTAGAAATAAACCTCCTGCAGAGGTAGAAGACAACTTAGCACAGGACTCCCTGGAGGAGAAAACCTTGTGCTATTTACTTCTAATTGATGTTTCCATAGAAATGAATTTTTTTTTTATTTTGCATCTGTTGGATAAGGACTGAGTTTTGTCCTGTAGTTGTCAGTGGGTAAATGGAGCATCAAATGGACCTTCAAGACCACATCAACTCTAAAAGGTTGGATTCTCTCTTTAATACTCTGAGCAGAGCTTATGGAGTCTCTCTGAGCTGCTTATGGAACAGGGCAGGGATTTTTAACCTGAAGTAAGTTTCTTGGAATTGGGCTTTTAAAGCAACCTTGAAAAAAACCCTATTCATTCCACAGGGGTCGTTTTCTTTTGGATAAGAAGTTTAAAAAAGAAAGTTAAAAAATATCCTGGTGTATGGGGAACAAGGAGCTTTTTTGTCTGCAGTGCTGAGGTTTCCCAGCAGCTCTGTGAGCAAGGTTGGTTTCTCTGCAAAGAGAACCTCATTGATTTACAGCTGGTCCCTCTGAAGTGTCCTTTTGGCCAACACAGACTTTCCCTGAAAATTCCACTCTGGTTTTGTAGCCTGAAAAGTTCAGAGCTGGTTTTGTAGCCTGAAAAGTCCAGAGCTGCCACCCCCATGGTTTCTTTCTGCTGTTCTCCATGATGTGCTGAAGGGGATGCCCTGTTCAGAGTGAAATAGAAGAATTTAAGAGGAATGAAGCCCTCCAGACTTCAAATCATAACCAGCTTGTGTGTAGAGGCAAATCAGAAAGAAGCAAATCCCTGTGGCTGTGTTGTTCAGTTCCTCTTTGCCCCAGGATATTTCACCCAGGATTCTGGACCAAGCCCAGCATCACTTCTGATGGGAACAGGAGCCTGAGGAGATGTTGGTGGAAGCCACTACCAAAAGTGTTGTCAGGCTCCCTGTGGAACAGAACCAAATAACAACACCTAAGTTATATTAAGAACTTAGTCCTAATAAATCAGGTGGCTGAGGAAAGTGTTTTAGGTCTTGCAATCCCAGCTTGAGGTTGGAGTTTTGGCCATGCAGTTGTCTCTCCTTTGGACAGATTTGAGCTACATCCCTCCTGTGGTAAGCACAGCCCTGCAGCCCTCCTGGCTACCATTTTTCTGGGAATCCCTTTGAAAAATCCTGGCATATAAAATCCAGGCACTGCTCTGCATTTTCATGGCCCTGCATGGAGAGGACCCAGTGGATTCTGAGAGGTGGTGTCAGTTCTACCCCTGCAAAGAACAAACCCATCATTTTGGGTTTGTGTGAGATATATATATATATATTTAATTAAACACAATCAGAACTTTTCTGGGCCATATCTGTGCAAGATTCCTGAAGTCTGGAAGCCACTCCAGCCAGCTCATCTTCACCAGATGCCTTTGGATGGGTTGCTGTGTGGGAAGAGTCACTGGACAGCCCTTGAGCTGGATGGGTGCTGCTGAGTGGCTGAGCAGTGCCTAACACACAGCTGAATTATTCAGGATCTTTCCAATAAAACCTTGGATGAACCCCACAAGCACAATTTCTAGAAGCTGCTGCAGTGGTTCCTGCCTGCGACATGAAGTCCCTTTGAAATATTTTATAATTACAGCCTGTAACATGTTTCACGTTTCCTACTCAGTAACAAGCAAAACCTCTCCCTCTCAAGGCTAGAAACAGCATGTTATGATGGGAAGAATTAGTGACAAGTTCCTGGGAATTATTTCTGGGCATGTAATTTAATTCCCCAAACTGCTAATCACCAATTGTCACTTTTCAAAAATCAAGCTTTTTTTTTTTTTTTTTTTTTTTTTCCCTTTTTTTCTTTCCCTCCCCCCAACTTTTCATCTCCTGGCTTGACTTGCCAGGAAGGAGCAAACTTCCTTCTGTCTCTCATGTAGCCCTAGGAGGGCATTGCCTTTTCCTGGCAGCCTGTGCCTCTAATTCCCTGTGACCTGGCATCAGGGACATAAACACTGATTAGGCTTTTGATTTAGCTGCCTGAAGTCCTGGGGCTCCTGCTGAGTCCCACAGGGGTCCCCAGCACCAGGGTCAAGGTTTAAAATGGTCCCAAACAACCTCTCCCTGATGCTGAGACTTTACTGTGCCCATTGCCACCCCATAGGCAAGAAAAAAAAAATTAATTCAAGGTTTTGACAATTTCAAGTGATGGAGGAAGGAGTAAACCATCTCCAGCTGCCTTTTCATCCCAGTTTGTTGCCAAAAGAACCACTCCCTTCGTTTCCTTGGCAGGGAACCTTTCCCACCACTGAAAATGATAACTATTTATGGAGAATCTGTGGGCAAGGGGCAGCAAAGGGGTTGGTGCAGCAAACCAGAGCATAAAGATCCCTCTGTTCACTGTCCCTCTGCTCTCTGCTTGGTTGCTCACCAGAGCTCTGCATCCATCCTCAGCTCAGCACCCTTTTTTCCATATGGATTTTGTCCTTCCAGGGGATCAATAAACCTCTTCCCCTCTGCTTGCCCACAAGACCTGGGTTTCTCATAATATTCAGTGTATGAATATTCAGAATATTCTCATCATATTCATCCTAAAGCATGGAGGGGAGGGCAGGGCACCATCCAGACATCAGGAACAGGGACACAAAGTGATTTTTAGCACAAAACAACACAAATATCTTGATGTCTGGGGTCTGTGTTACAGCTGGGTGAGATAGGAGTTATTCAAAGGCTTTTTAAACACTGTGAACACTTTGAATGCTGCTCTTTCCATTAGGATAGGGGGAAAGAATGAGTGCTCCTGAAATATTTTCTAAAACTTGGTTGAATCCGTTTGTGCAATTGGATTAGGGGGAAATCAGCTGGGGGCTTTGTTCATTTGCTTTTCCTGTCAAAGTGGAGCCAAACGAGGAAAATAATTGCAGACAATTTGTTCATTCTTCACTTCCTGACAGTTCCCAGCTCCTGGTAGCACTAAAGTTTTGGTTTGTGTCCTGGAAACCTGGAGCTTAGCAGGATTATCCCTCTGGTTCATCAGGAAGATGTTTGAAAGCCTTGCCCAAGTGCAGAGAATTCTTAAGGATGGAAAAATGTTTGGAAAATGCTGGAGGTGTTTGCACTGATCAGAAGCATTGGTTGTCTCTGGGAGGCTGGGGGTGTGGGTTTCACCAAATCCCCAACTGGAGATGTGTTAAAGGTTCTCCAAGCTCATCCTGCTTTTGGGGGGCAGCAGAATCCAGAACATCAGCTTCCTAAGACTCTCAGAGCAGGGATGGAGGGAGATCTGAGTGCTGTGACAGCAAGAAACATCTTTGTGGCGTGAAAAGCCAACTGGAGGAGGTTCAGCACTCACACTGAATGTTTTTCTTTCCCATTTCAGGGGGAGCCAGGCCCTCCTGGTTTGCCAGGCCCACCTGTAAGTATTTCCTGGCTGATGCTAATCCTCATCCTCATGACCCACTGCAAGAATTAAGACTTTCTTGATTTTTCCTTGCTCTGCAGCAGAGTTTCCATAAGGGGTGCCTGGGACTGAAGATGCTCAGCCCTAGTCCTGGGGACAAACATGTTCTCCTGCTTCATTGCTAGTGGGGAATGCATGAAATAAAGCTGGGGCATCACCCCTCTAACAAAACTGCCCCCAAGCCACACATGCAGGGTTATTTTGGGCATTGGTCTGAGTTTGCATCTTGGTCTGCCAAGGGGTGCTCAAAGTTGCTCCAGATGACACAGTTCTTTGCTTTGGGCCACCTACTCCACCCCATTCTACCAGGAAGAGCTTATGGGGAACTGAGTGTGGGGCTGAGCCAGAGCACTGAGGTGTATTTAGGATTTAGATATGGATTGGAGGCTGGGTTCATCTCCCTCCAGGATTTCTTCCATGTTGGTATCAGATAAAACACCAACAAGTGAGCTCCCATCCTGGAGCCTCTATCAACACGTGCCACCTTCCTCTTGTTCTGGTGTTAAAAATTATTACCTGTTTGTTTGGTGTTAAAAATAATTACCTGATTATCTGGTGTTTAAAATAATTACCTGCTTGTCTGGTGTAAAAATAATGACCTGTTTATCTGGTGTAGGGGCCAAAAGGGGCACCAGGGAAGCCTGGAGCAGCTGGTGAAGCTGGGTTGCCTGGCCTTCCTGGGGTGGATGTGAGTATTTTTGTCACCTTCTCTTGGACCTTTTGGATTATTTCACAGAGGGGTGGGTGTTCTCCCAAAGTATCTCATCAGCTGTGGCTGTTGGAGAAGCAAAATGGATCTTGGATCTACAGGGAATGGATAGCAGGGGAAATGTCAGGTACACCCTGCAGGTCTCATGACTGTAGTTCTCTGGTTTCACATTTACATGTATTTATTTTCTACAGGGTTTAACAGGAACTGATGGCCCACCTGGCCCAAATGGGCCTCCAGGAGACCGTGTGAGTACCACATTAAATCTTAAGTCCCTCTTAATGCACTGCTTGCATTGAGGATTTCTCATTCCATTGGGTGACCTTTGGGTGATGATGATGATGATGATGATGATGATGATGATGATGATGATGATGATGATGATGATGGCAGATTTATCTGTGAACCCCTGCAGAAGACTCAGGCTCTTGGACTGAAGTCCTGGGTGGCATTTCTGTAGGCAAGGCAGAGATTCCTCTTTCTTTCACAGGCTTTGGATGGGCTTGGGTAGTGATGGCAATACCAATGCAGAGCTCTGGTGCTGTTTTATGTACCCTAAAAAGTTTCTTGAAGCAGCTGATTGACTTCATTATGAAGTTCATCAAACTGAAGCTATTCTGGCCTTTTTTTGCAGCCTGGTTATGCAGCCCTGGTCTAATTCCTGCAACTCTGGATTAACTGTTTACACTTTTGCTTTTTATTAATTCTGGGGCTGTCCATATGGTTGACATTATGAGTTGCTTTGGCACAGTCATCCCCAGACAGCACAGCAAGAAATAAGAAGGTTTTTTTTTTTTTTCTTGCTTCCTGCATATTCCAGCTCTGCTAAGGGCACCACAGGGAAATCACTGCCTGAGATGTTACAGATGTCCTTTGGAGCATCTCTGTTGGGGCCAGGAAGGTATTTGGGCCTCCTTGTGATATTAAGCACTAGGCATTAGTGGCCAAACAGCACAGATTTTGATGCAGAATGTCTGATTCCCTGGCTCCCAGCATGGGAAGATAAGGATTATATCCATAGCTGGTTTACTGGGGGGCTGAACACCCCACAGAGGGTAGAAAAGGCAAACTTCTCTAACATGGTGAATATATCTCAATAATCCACTGGCTGCCCCAGTGAGGTTCCCAAACCTTGAAACTCTCAGTTGTTTCATTTAGCTGAAGAAATGGCAGGGCCTTCTATCTCTGATGTCCTCTCCTTCCTTTCCCATGTGCAAAGCAAAACTTTCTTGGCCACAGGAATCTGAGTGGCAGGACCCAAGCATCTTGGTGACAGCTCCAAGCCTCCATCCATTGACCCTGCATTAAATTCATCTCCTTTGCTTTTCCTCCTGCCCATCTTTCTCCCTGGAGATCCAGGGCTGCAACATCCTGACTCCTCTCAGACCACCTGTGCCAAGAGCATCTTCTGGGAATTATCCCCTGATTTTTGATATAGAAATGTCCAGGACCACACACAGAAGCCTGTGAGGAGTTTTGTTGCCCCTGTTTTATGTTTGGGAGTGGTGTTTGCCCATGCCCCCTTTAGCACCCAAGGTTCTAACTTGCAGGGTTACTGAGCAGATAGTTTTTGGACACAAGAATTTCCTCTTCAGGTATTTGCAGGATACACAAAGGTTGTTTTAGCAGAGTTGCTGTAACTCCTGCTCTGGTTTGATCTGCTTTCCCCTCTCTTGTAACTCAATCTGTCAGCATGGGGCAAACTTTGGGACCTGTTGTCATCTATGGGAGCTTTTCAAGGTCAGTGGTCCATCTGGAAAATCATTTTAATTGGTCTGATAAAAACCTGGGAAAAGGAGAGAAAAACCCAAACCCAACTCTAAAAGCTTTAGCACTCTCAAAGGTCAGAATTTTTATCCTGACTTTGTCTTCTCCTCACCTCTCAGAACTTATTTCAGGCATCCCTGAGGTGAGCAGGTGTTAATTAAAGTTGTGAGATTGAGTTCGTGCTTCATCCTGTGACTTCTGCTGAATAAACAAGTTTTTTCTGGCAGAGAGTTTCTGGTCTGCAGGTTTTTAGCACATGGAAGTGAGCTCCTGGAAGACAAGGTCCCTTCCAACCCAAACTGTTCTGATTCTATGATTATTTTATTTATTTTCTGTCCCCTTCTGACCGTTCATGTCTGACCAGGGGCAGAGTATTGTGAGGGCAGCACACCAAAATGGTTTTATCTTAAATACTTCTGTTGCTATCAGCATCCTCTAGCTTTCCTTATGCTTACAGACAGATAAGATCAAACCTATTTATTTGTTCAGTTACCAAAACTCTTTATTTTTAGCCCCTGGGTTCTGACCTCAGGGCTCAATCCATTGTTGGGAAGTTTTCCAAGACCGTTCTGAAGTTTGGTGCTTCCCACTCTGAGCAATGAGAGAAACCTAATTATTCCTGTTTGTTTATGGATGTAATATTAATCAAGTATTTCCTGTGCTCCATCATATATATCCATAAAGGGGAAAATTATGGTGAGATTGTTTTCTAGTCAAAAGAACATTGTCACCAGGAGGATGAGTTGAGTCAGGCAGTGTTATTAAAATCCAGGTGTAATTGAGTTTCTCCTTTGAACTCAATGGAATCCCCCCAGCTTGCTCAGGGATTTGAGGATTTTTCCAGTACCAAGAGTGCTCCTGGCTCCATTCTGCACCTCACACCCTCATAGACACCAAACTTACAGAGAGTGAAGTCCCAACTCGTGGCACTTGGGGTTCTCTGCCAACCTTTTGGCACGTGGATGCATCCAGGTTGGACGGGGCTTGGAGCAGCCTGGGCTGGTGGGACTGGGTGGGCTTCAAAGTATCTTTACACCCAAACCATTCTGTGGTTTTATGTTGACAGGGGTTACCTGGCTGGGTCCTGGGGGACCAGGGTTAGGGTGCCAGGCAGGAGGTGCCAAGAACTGAATGCTGTTTCTCATGGAGGAGATCCCAGCTTGTCCCTTACAACCATCAGCAGTTGTAAGGACTTGAGCCTTAGGATAAGAGTGGCAGAAAGCAGAGTAACCAGCAGGAGAAGGAATGAATGAGCTGACATTTACAACTCAGCTGATTTTTATTGGATTACAGAACTGCTTCTAATGAGGCCTCAGGCCCTTGGCATCTTTCTCTTTCAGTTTAACAAGGGAAATATTTCTAATCTCATTTGGTATGCAGAGCATTAGGAAAGGGCCAGCCTCATCCCTGGGATCACAACAAGCAGCAGTGTGTTGGGATATTTTCCAGCTCTGTCTGTCTGCCTTCTTCTTCTGCTCCTAGGGGTAGATATCATTTCATTCCAGCTCAGAACATCATTCTTGAGATGTTTCTGTGCAGCATTTTGAGACCTCTGGGGTGGGGAGGAATTTAAAAATCCTAAAATCATTCAACTGGCATTGCTACACCTCTGCCACTTCTTTTTTTTTTTTCCTTTTTTTTCTCTTTTCTTTAATAAAAGAATGATTAATTTGGTCTGCTTTCATCAGCTGCCCTCCTCTGGCACAGCAGCAACAGCTTTTCTCTGAGGAGGCTTTTTGGACCTGAGAGCATCACTCAGACACTGCACACCCCTTATCTCTTGGGTGCTCTTAGCAGATGCTTGCCAAGGTCAATGCACCATTCTGCTGCTTTTGTTCATTTTTACATTTCCCTTCATTTTCTCTTTCAGAACTATTGCCTGTAATTCATTTTACAGTCTCTGGGCCAATGCTGGCATCTTTGCAACAAAGGGATTAAGGTCTGTCTGCCTTACTGAGCAGGAACACAGCAGCCTCAGGAATGACTTAATTCCAGTCTAAGGCCAAGCTCCAGGGAAGCTGAAGAGTAAGAATGCAAACTGGAGAGAGGAGATGGGGGATTTAACAAGGAAGCAAGGCAAGAGGCAGAAGCTGGCAAATCTTTCTCTTGGCTTCCAGGGAAATGTATGAATTAATAGAAGTCAGCAGAGCGAGGCCAAAGCTTGTAAATAGTTTCAGATAATTCAGTCACTGGAGCTAGGATATGGATGTATTATGAATAGTAATATTTCCCATGAATGAAATTCAATGTACAAGCATTTAGATGTTCCTGGGGACCAAGCTGAGGCCAGCTCTGCCTTGCAGAGGTGTCTTTAGGCTTTTAGAAGCAGCTCATGTTTTAGTCTCTACTCTCTCTTGACCTCCAAGTGGGGAAGAAGGTTGCTGGGACCAGTTCTGAACTATCTTCCTTCCTATCTTCCAATATTCCTTAATCCAGTAATTAATCAGCAATGACAGAGTCACCTTCCTTAAGTTTCTGTCCTTATAGTTGTGGATTCAGCATCTCCTGCTCCGTGCCCTTTCTGGAGCTGTCAAGCAGATATTGGTGGCATGGAGAGCAGAGGGTGGTGGCTTCCCACATGGAGGTTTCTGGTTTATTCCTGCTAATTTCCACTCTTTTCTTCCCATAGGGTGCATTAGGACCTGCTGGGCCTCCTGGACCAGCTGTAAGTATCTCCTAGACCTGCATGATGAGTAGATGATGTGTAATACTCTACCAATACCATTACCAAGACAAGGTGGGAAGCCTTGGATCCCAAACAAAGGGATAAAAGCCTGAATTGAGTAAAAATGTTGTTTAAAGTGTTTAAATATGTCTGTATGACCTACTCTGGGAATGCAGGGGCCTCTTAGTCTCAGAGATGTTAAAAACAACCCAGCTTGGGATAAAGATTGGCATGACAAATGCTATCAGAATCATGAGACATTAGGTAATGTCTATTAAAATGAGAAGAAAAAAAAAAAAAAAAGGAAAAGTAGATAAAGTAGAGCATTGTCTTCAGAAGTGCTCCTGTCCCACCCTCACGTCTCAGCGTGTGGCTTCACTTAGAGATGTCTCACAGGTAACAGCAATGCAAAGGGAATACAAATTATCAGAGGCAACAAAAGGATTCATCAAGACTCCAGCTGTGACTGCAAATTACAGTAATCAAGGACAGAGGAGTGCTAAGGAAACTTAAAAAAAAAAAAACAACAAAAAAGCATACCCCCAACCAAAGAGGATTTATGCTTTCCTTCCTGTATATTTGGTTTCTAAGTGATTTTTTTATTGTTTTAAATGTTGTTTCCAGGGCAAAGGACTACCAGGACCTCCTGTAAGTAATGAGGCTCTTTCAAAAAGAAGTTGAAATTATTATACAGCCTTTATTGGGAACTCTGAGTGTTCCAAACCCACCCCAAGCCTTGGGTGCTGGGCAGAGGGATGTGGAGTGGGTGGGTGCTGGGTGCTCACCCTAAGGAAGGTGCCAGGGGTGTAAATGAAAGGTGCAGCAGCTTTGTCACTGCAGGAAGGGACCAGTTCTGGGGCAGCTTTTATTTGGTAGCTTCCAGGGGCATCTCAGAGCTGTCCTGGGTCAGAGGGGGTGGGTGAAGATGTCCCAAACCTCTGCTCCATGGGGAGGTGGAGCAAGAGGAAAAGTTGTGCAGTGCCAAGATGATTTTCTGGGTGCAGCACTGAGCTGCTCACGGGGGGGGTTAAACAACCCAGTACAACCTAACTGTTTGTCCCTGGGTTTTGGCAGCTCTAGGAGCTGCATGATGAGTAAAACTTTTCTCTCTGTTCCACAGGGACCCCCAGGACCCAGTGGGCTCCCAGGTGGAAATGGATTCCGGGGTCCTCCTGTGAGTTCCTCCTCCTACTCCATCCTCATTTATAGAACATGCCACAACCACAGAAGAATAAATTTCATTTCTGGTCTCTTATCCATTCAGGAAGAATGTCTGAGACACTCCAAGCTCTGCAAATGCTATTAATAATCAACTTGTCTAGGGCCACCCCAGTCACCCTGTGCAATACCAAAGGTTTACAACTGCTTGCAGCCACATCTTCCTTTACCAACTATGAGTAAGGACAAAAGAGCAGCCAGTCCCATGAGGTCAGAGCTGCTTACCAGCTGGTGTGAACCTGGCAGCATCCTCAGAAGCAGCTATTGAACAGGATGGGTCTGATCTTAGGGAACCCAGAAGCACCCAGTCAGGTTTGGGTGCCCCCAGCTCCACAGAGCCAGTGAAAGCAGGGATGTAGGTGCAGGGATTATGTTCTTCTCTCCTAATCTGTCCACTTCCATCTGCATCTGCTCTCCCCTCTGCAGTCATAGAAACCTCTGCAGGAAGCAAGGTGCAGAGTAGTCCTGTTACCTTGTCTCCCATTCACAAAGATACAGTGGTATTTGGTAGCCACCCTTCCTCCCCCCTTGCATTTACATTTAGAGGATTAAAAGGGGGAATTCTTACTATTTGTCACTTTTTTCAGGGACCTTTTGGTCTGCCAGGATTCCCAGGGCCTCCTGGACCACCTGGACCTCCAGTAAGTTGACACCTGAAAATAAATATGAGATAATTCCTATGGGGAGTCCAGAGTTTTCTTCTTGCTGCCAGAAGCTGCAGTTTTTGTTTCTTGCCATTGCCTCGAGCACTCAATTTATTCAGAAACACTCAGAATCATCCAGCTTGGAAAGGACTTCTGAGATCATCAAGAACAACCTTTAATTCACTACCACTGGGGTTCCCAGACCATGGCACTGAGTCCCACAGCTTTTTTTAACATTTTTTTCCATTTTTTAAATTCTGTGCCCCAAGGAGAGCAGTGACTTCTCCCTGGCTTCTCTCTGCTGTGTTCATCACCTCCTCTTTGGTTTTTGTGCTCTGTGGGTGGAGGAACCCAGTGACATCCAAGCTTTATGGCCCAGAGAGGTCACACCTTGGGCTTTCTCTTCTCTGGGGTTGCTCACATCAGGATGTGTTCTGGGAGGGCCATCAGTTTTCCTAGAAATTCTCTTTTCTCCTGGTGTTTGTCTCAATGTATTAAAAAAAAAACAAACCTAAACAAACATATTTGAATTTCAGGGTCTTCCAGGCACCTTTCCTGATGGTAGTGGGGACCTTCAGGTAGGTTTTTCCTTATGGAGCATGAAAATATTTTGTGGTTTAAGCCCTGATGTGGTGCTGTGTGTGTCTTTACAAGCCCAAAATGCTCTTTCAAGGAGGTAGATGTGCTACTGCTGCTCCATTGCCTTCATCTTTGCTTTTCAAAATGCAGGTTGTTTTTTGTGGGTTTTTTTTTTAAAACAACTTCAGCATTTGGTAAATGACAAGAGCTTTTCATGCATCTGTTTCCAGCTCTGCTTTGCAAGAGAAAAGGTCATGTGTGTGGCACTGTTTATTTCCATGGATGGTGGCACTGGGTTCCTCTGGGCTTTGCTGAGGTTTCCTAGTGGAAAAATCCTTGATTCCTTTCTTTCCAGGGAATAAAAGGCATGGTTAAGTCCATGAAGGATGGAAGTGACATTTCCAGATTTCACAGCTGCTGTTGTGACAGCATCTTTGGGTTTTCTAATTGGCATGCCCCAAAAAAGCTCCGAGTCAGTTTAGACTGCCTTATGGCAAGTTGTGTGGAAGTTAGTAGAAAATGATATTATTCCTGCAAGTTTAATTTAAGTTACCCCATGGAATATACTAGAAAATTCAATTTCTTCTGCAGAGGTGTTGCCTGAGGGTTGATTAGAAAACCAAAGAAAAGCTGCAGAAGAAAATCTCATTCCCTATTTATTAAGTTTTTAGAGTTTTTGAGCTCCCACCAAATGCCCATGTGTGTTCTGATTTGTTCCCAGAGTTCTTTTTGGGAGCTCTCCCACCCTTAGGCTTCTGCAGACACCAGCTGAGAGGTGTTGGGTGACTTTTCTTACAGGTCTCCTTTCAATAAACTCTTATTTCTTGTCCTTCCTTCAGCTAGGTGAGCTGTCTAAAAGAAATCAATAAGGGCCAATTAATCCATAGGATTAAATATCTTCCTAATGATTTATAAGAGACTGACCCAGCTTTACTGGGGAGCTTTGTCAGCCTTCAGGATTTCTCCCAGTCCATGCTCAGAGGGATGCTGACCATTCCCAGCATTTTACTGGGAGCCTGAGGACCTATCCAGGACCCTCTTGCCATGGGGTCAATACTTGATGCCATCAATGCATTAGATTTAGTGGATTTAGACCCAAAACCCCACATGACCTCTTCTCCTCTCCCTAGTACTGCCACCCACAAGCTTCCCTGGGTCTGTACTTGATAAAGCAAATTTCTGTTCCTTGCAGTGTCCAGCTCTGTGCCCACCAGGTCCTCCAGGGCCCCCAGGAATGCCAGGGTTCAAGGTAAGGAAAATACCACTTCCAGATACAAGGTTGTGTCTCCCCTAAAACTGCTCCTGGGGATTAAACTTTTTTTATAGAGTACACACCTCCTGGAGGCTCCACACCTCTCCAAAGCAGCCATGCATCTGCCTGGGTTTATGGTGTCAAAACAGAAAACCCAGGAGTTATAATCCCCTATATAATAACATGAATTCCCTATGCAATAATATAAATTCTCTATACAGTAATATCATTTCCCTATAAAAAATATAATAATATAAGTTGCAGGTAGAACATCTGGCATGGCTGAAATCAATCTGGGTCTCTCCCCCAACAATGGGATCTCAATCAGAGTTTATATAAAAGATTTTAGGAGCACATGGATTTCCTGGGAAGCTGGGTAGTTGGGATGCTTTAAAGAAAAGGAGGGGTTAAAGATAGAGAATGGGGTTTTCAGAAGGGTCTCACTCCTGTTTTCAGAAGTGATGGGAACTGAGTTCTGGTCCCTGCAGTTGGGAATTGAATCTGGAGCCTGTTCTCACCAAAAACCCCCAAATCTGGGTAATTCCTGAAACTAGATCAATCCTGACCCAGTGATTGGTAAGACAGGAGTGGGCTATGGCCAATTCACCCCAGAGGGATCTCTACTCCCCCCCCTTACAGCATCTGCATGGATTATTTTCCCAGGAAGGTCACGGGTGTTGTGTGGGTTTGGGTCTTTAGAGCTGTCTCAGGACATTCCCATTTTAAAACTGGGATATGTCCTGGAATATGAATAATTGGGGTTCTTCTTCCTAGGGCCACACTGGTCACAAAGGAGAACCTGGTGAAGTAGGAAAAGAAGGAGAGAAGGTAAATGGTGATGTAAAGGGAGGAGGGGAGGATTTTTCTCTTTAAAAACATCATGACAAATGAGTTTTTCAAGAAGAGAGGGAGAAATGAGGCTGAAGGAGACATGGCAATGAGTGCAGAGCATTGGTTGCCATGGCTCTGCATGCAGGACTCTGTGCTGGTACTTCAAGAAAATTCTTCTTCCCCAAACCCATCATGTTAAGATCAGTGTGATGCCTTAACACATCTCGTTCAACGTGCAGGGATGTCAGCTCAGGAAAAAAGCTCTGCATTAATCCCTGGGGTAAATTCCTGGCTGATGAAACGTTCCTGCAGGTAGAAGACATTGCTCAGAACATAGAAGCAAATTCTGCAGAAGAAATCTGGGTGGGAGGGAGCTCAAGGAGGAATCAGATGGGAAATACCATGGATTTCTGCTGGCAGGTTCATGTTATCTCACTCTTTTCCTCTTTATTTTTTCTCTCCAGGGGAACCCTGGCCCTCCTGGTCCTCCAGGCATCCCTGGCAGCATTGGCCTGCAGGTATCACCTCCTTTTCTGACCATTTCCTATGTCCTTGTCCCTGTGGAACTCAGTGGTGGCACCAATCCCCCTGCAGAACCAGAGATGGGAAAGTTGATGCTGGTGAAGAAAGAACTGGAGCTGCTTTCCCTGAGGTCCTGCTCCTGGTACCTCAGCTCAGATGAGACACCCAAGTGGTTGGTGCTTTGGTAGAGCTCTGGACACCTTCTGGGTGGATGGCAGGTTGGACTTTGAGGGCATTTCTGCCTGGGGTAACTCCAGCATCACTTGCTTAGAGGTCCCCATCATCACAAGGCTGAGCTTTTGGCCACTTTTCATTGGGTTTTAATGTTTTCTGTGCTGATGAATAGCTTCATCAGGCTTTTCTGCCATTCTTATGTTTAACAGTGCTTGTCTTAATCATTTAAGACACTTTTAATTGTCTTGTTTTCTTAATTAGGGCCCGAGAGGACTAAGAGGTCTCCCTGGTCCAATGGGTCCGGCTGGTGACAGAGTAAGAAAAACCTTTTCATTTCTTCCCTCCCTCCATCACCAATTTCTCTTGTTAGAGGCTCAGGTGGTGTTTTTCCTTACTGAAAACCACTGGAGAACTTGTAAAGATACAAAATGCAGGCTTTTTCCTGCTTTTATTTAGGAACAAGTGTGTTACCAGAACAGCAAGGCCATGATACCAGCACAGCCCAGACACAGGGGTGGGGAGATCAAACTTGCTTGTTCAGAACAGAATCTTTTGCAGAATTGCCTTGCAAGAAATATGGGATGTATTTCCAGGGCTTTTGTGACTTCTTGGGTTGCAGGGATGCTGTCACTTCACTCTGTACTGTCCCAGCATTGTCATGATGTGTTATTCTTTGCAGGGTGACATTGGTTTCCGAGGGCCACCTGGAATCCCAGGACCTCCAGGGAAAGCTGTAAGTATCTGAGCATCTCTCTGGCTCTGCTTTCCACAACCAAAGCCTCAAGTTTATCCCTTGGCTGGCAGTGGAGAGGAGGAGGAGCAGGCTGACCACTTCCATCTGATTATTCCCTTTGCCTTTTTCCTCTCCCCTTAGAGCAACATTATTTCACCTGCCCTGGATCTCAAGAGGTCTTTCTCTCAGCTGTGGTTCCCCACTTATTCTCAGAAGAAGTGCTAAGGAAAATATGGTTTTTTCATCACTTCTTTTCCCAGAACATCAGCAGCTGGGGGCAAGCAGTTGAGAGGGGCTTGTGTTGAGCTTGAGTTTTGAGGAGGAATCCGTGAGCACTACCCTGAACTTCCCTCCTTTGAGCCAGATTTGTGCCCAAGTGCCCCCAGCTCCCAAGGACTTCTGCTACAGGCAGAAATAGCTGTGTCTGAAAGCTGCAATCTGCATCCTTTTGCAGAGCTCTGGGTGATGGGCAGGAGCATCCTGAGCTCACTGACCTGTGGGCAGAACCCTCTGCCCTCCTTACTGTGCCCAAGTAGGAGACCTGAGCTGCCCTTGCAACTTTATGGCCTCTCTAAGTGTTTCCCACTGGCCTGCAGCCCCTTTTCTCCCCTTGGTGTGAAAATCTTGGCATCTACTTTCTAGCAGCCACCTCCACCTGCCAGTATCCTGCAGTCTGCATCCCCCCCAGGGCAGTGCCACCCTCTGGGAACCCCTTCCCATCTTTGCAATGATGGAAGAAATTCACCCCAAGGAAACCAAAAGGAGGTGTTCGCTGTCCTCCAAACACTTCATTACCCCAGGCAGGATCTAGAAGAGAAATAGGAAAGTTTTTCTCCTCCTTTGCTTGAAGAAAACATTTCTTTAAGTGAAGGGGAAAGGATGGTCCCTGCCCAGAGGGCTGGCTGGTAAAAGCCCTGCTGCAGTTCATCCCTGGGTCAGGAATTGCAGAGGGTGATGGAGAAAGAGGAGCTGAGCTCCTCAGGGCTGCTGTGTGCTCACACCAACACCAGCAAAGAGCCAGAAACCCTTCAGCACTTCCAGCCTGGAGACAGAGTCCCTGTCACCCTGTGAGCAAGGTGCTTAATGGCTTTTCCTCTCTGTTGTAGGGAGACCAAGGAAGCAAAGGACCTCAAGGATTCAGGGGGCCCAAAGGTGACACTGTAAGTGCAGTAAAACATCCATCTGCTCAGAGTTTGGGTGTGACATTCAGAGGAAGCTGTTTCATAGGTTTACTGTGGTTTGTCCCCCCTTGGTTTATTTGGGAGGGAGGTGAAAGGGATGAAATTATTCTCCTCAAAAATAAGATGTTTAAAATCTTAGTAAAGATCCCTAAGTGCTGCTTCTTAGAAGTACTTAGTGCTTCTAAGTGCTTTTACAGCCCAGAGCACAGGGATCACCTCTTGCATCTCCATCCCATGAAACAGTCAAGAATTTTCCCAGATGTTGCAGCCAGCACCTAAAAGAACTCCCACATCTATTCCTATGAACTCCCATGAACAGAGCACAAACTGAATAAAATGTCCCTGTGGAGTTTAAGGATTCTCTTTTGTTGACTGGTTGTTCTTAAATGTTGTGTCCTGGATAACTGAGGATTTACTGTTGATTTCTAGGGTAGACCTGGCCCAAAGGGAAACCCAGGACCTCGTGGACTCATAGGAGAACCTGTAAGTTGATGAAGCAGGATCCAAGTCTCAATGTTGTCTGGCTTGCAGATGACAAGCAAAACATGACAGGAGAAAACTTGCATCTTACACTCTTTGCCATCAAACTTCTGCCCTGTGGCTCTGTGTAACCTTCAGGGCAGTCCTGGTTGGACTAAACCCAGCTGTGATGCTGTTGATGAAAAATCTCCCCATTTCAGTTTCATTTCCAGTACAACTTGAGTTGGACCTGTTGCCAAAAGGTTCTTTGTGAGTGTATTTTGCAACCATAACCTGTTCTGTTCATGGTTTCAGGGGATGCCAGGCAAGGATGGACGGGATGGAGCTCCTGGACTCGATGGTGAGAAGGTTTGTAAAGTCCAACTTCAACACTGCAGGGGAGATTTCTGGTACTGCCCCTTGTGCTTTGCAAAGCTGCTGTTGTTTGTCAAGAGCACAGCTGGAAAGCTTTGGCTTCTAAAAAGTTTTCCAGTAGCGTGAAGAAGAGTGAAATTGCTTTTATTAATTAATCCCAAGGAAATTCCCTAAAGAAGGGAGATGCAGATGTGGCCCATGATCTAAACTCAGCTGTGTACTTAGTGGTTCCAGCTGGCTGACTCTCAGCCCTCAGAGATGCCTTTTCAAAGCCACTGACAGAGACAACAGTTTATTTTAATTGCCTGGAGGCAAAGTTCTGTGGAGATATCCTGCTTGCCTGGTATTTGAACACTGGTCCCACCTGGAATGTGGATGGGGTGCAGCCAAGGAGGGACTGGAGCTGTAAGGGGATGGGGGGAAGCTCCTGCAGACAAAACTCTTCTGGGTCCTGCACATATGGGGAGGGAGAAGGTTGGAAAAGCCTGGGTGGGAATGTTCCCCCTCCATGTGTCAGACCATTTCCCAGCAGCTCAGAGTCTCTCCTCACCTCTCTATCCACAGGGGGATGCAGCTCGGATGGGAGCTCCTGGAGAGAAGGGACCCAATGGACTGCCTGTGAGTATGGCAGCAGCACCCAACACCCCTGGGGCATTTCAGCAGCTTGGCCAGAGATCCCTCCTGGGGAGAGGGGAGTTTCATTTTGAGCCCTGTCTCACAAGGGGCCCCATTTAAACTGGGACTTTTCCCACCATATAGACAGGTGAACAACATACAAGACAGTCTGGAGTGGCATCAAATCCTACTGCAGTAATACCCTGGGTTTTGGCCACTCTGACTCTGTTTAAGATTTAAATTTGAGATGGATTTTCTCTTTCACATCCCAGTGAGGAGCATCCCTTGTGCAGGGAGGTAAGATCTGGGGTGCAGTAACCTTTTTTACTGGTGCTCATTGGCAAAATATTCTATCTCTCTACTATTCCAACTATTTTGATAGAGGTGAAGTTTTCCTTTCTTCCCCTTACAGAATATTTTGAACACCCCTGGAGGGAGGTTTCTGCTTTGCAAAATGTTCTCTGTTTGTCTGCTCCTCTTTGCTGTAATTGTCAAGGATCAGTGTACTGAGAGCTGCTGATGCACTGACCAAGAGAGACACTGAAGCCATAATTTTCATGGTGAAAGCTGCAGAATCATAAATCCTCCAATGTTTCAAGGAAACACTGCTCCTTGTATGTCAAATCAAACCAGAGTAACCAATTTAATAACTCTACTTCCTCTGACATTGCTTTAATGCTTCTTTTTCAGGGGCTGCCTGGCAGAGCAGGTATTAAAGGCTCAAAGGGTGAACCAGTAAGTGAATCTCTAGTGATGGATTCTGGTGGGGAAGCTCCTGAACTTGTTCTGGCAAGGTTTTCCAGCTCTGGGGGGGTTGGTGCACACAAGCAGAACCTGGGAGGACCCATCCCAAGGTGATGGTGTCACCGGTCCCAGGCACTCAGTGGGTGTAACTGGGTGGCCCTGCCCTTGCTGAGACAGCTCTTGAACAGTCAATGAAGAAATGGCAGATGTATGGGTTCAGTAACTCCAGAGGGAAGCATTTTGCCTTTTGTCAAAGCCCTGAGAGCAAGCATCATCTCTGGGGGTCAGAAAGCTGAGTGTGTCCAAGCAGGAGCAGGATTATCCCATCTTGCCTTTGGAGACCTTCTGTGGAGCTTTAGGTTGGCACCTGCCTGTGAGATAAAAGAAAATTTCAGACCAAATCATTCCAACCTGTTCTGGAATGTGTCTAATTTTCTGTCCCACTCCCCTTCCTTTCTGAATTTCCCCCTCTGCACCTGCAGCCTTGTCCTTGTTAATCCTCCTGCAGGAGAGAGCACTCCTTACATCAAGGAGATGCAGGAACAAATCATAGAATCATAGAATCATAGAACTGGCTGGGTTGGAAGGGACCTCAGAGATCATCAAGTCCAACCCTTGATCCACTCCCCCCGTGGTTCCCAGCCCATGGCACTCAGTGCCACATCCAGGCTTTTTGGAAAGATCTCCAGACACGGAGAATCCACTACTTCCCTGGGCAGCCCATTCCAATGCCTGATCACCCTCTCCAGAAAGAAATTCTTTCTCATCTCCAACCTAAACCTCCCCTGGCACAACTTGAGACCCTGCCCTCTTGTCTTGCTGAGAGTTGCCTGGGAAAAGAGCCCAACCCCCCCCTGGCTCCAACCTCCTTTCAGGGAGTTGCAGAGAGTGATGAGGTCTCCCCTGAGCCTCCTCTTCTCCAGCCTCAACACCCCCAGCTCCCTCAGCCTCTCCTCATAGGATCTCTGCTGGATCCCTTCACCAGCCCAGTTACCTCCTTTGGACCTGCTCCAGCACCTCAAGCTCCTTCCTGAGCTGAGGGGCCCAGAACTGGACTCAAGCTGTGGCCTCACCAGAGCTGAGCACAGGGGCAGAATCCCTTCCCTGGACCTGCTGGCCACGCTGTTCCTGAGCCAGCCCAGGATGCCATTGGCCTTCTTGGCCACCTGGGCACACTGCTGGCTCCTGTTCAGCTTCCTGGCAATCCAGACTCCCAGGTCCCTTTCTGCCACTCTGTGCCCAGCCTGGAGCTCCCCATGGGGTTGTTGTGGCCAAAGTGCAGGACCTGGCACTTGGCCGTGTTAAACCTCATCCCCTTGGGATCATCCCAACTCTCCAGTCTGTCCAGGTCCCTCTGCAGAGCCCTCCTGCCTTCCAGCTGATCCACACTCGCCCCCAGCTTGGTGTCATCTGTGAATTTGCTGATGATGGACTCAATCCCTTCATCTAAATCAATAAAGATATTGAACAGAACTGAAATGGGGTGTCCTGAGTGTGCCCCCAGAAGAACTTTCTCTCTCTTCTTGGTCTTCAAAGTGTAAAGCTGGCTTAATTTCCTGATCCAGGTTTTAGCTCCCTCCTCCATTTATTGCTCTGGGTGGGACTTTCTGAAATGATGCCCTGACTGTTTGCTTTTTTCCCTCTGCAGGGCAGCCCTGGAGAGCTGGGAGAAGCTGGTCCCTCTGGAGAACCTGGCATCCCTGTAGGTACCCCCAGCATTTACACTTAGCAGGAGCTCTGCTCTCAGCCTCTTTTTAAACCAAGCTGTCAAGCTCACAGGCTGCTTCCCTGCACAAATAAAGCTTTTAGCAAGGGTTCCTGCCATGTGTGCAAACCCAGGGTGATGAGCAGTGGGTCAGCACCTCCCTGCACAGGTTCTGTGCTTCAGTAGAGGACAAAGCCCCTCAAAGGCAGGAGGGGTGACTGAGTGGATGGGGCAGCAAGGCTTGGGGAGGGAAATTGGGAGACAGGCATCCATTCCATCTCTGCAGTGGGATGGGAAAGGGTGGATTCAGGGCTCCTAAATGGCATGGCTGACTTTGGTGTTGTTGGCAGGGTGACGTTGGTATTCCTGGTGAGAGAGGGCTGCCAGGACCCCGAGGAGCAACTGTAAGTACAAGGCTGCTCATGGATCAAAATGATCCCAAACTCGAGCTCAGTGCCTGGGGTTGTTCTCTCTACAAAATAAAAGGGCCAGGTCCTCTCTTGGTGGTGTCTCTGGGGAGTTTTGGCAGCAGAGGAATGGTTTTCCCCCCCTTGAACGGGTCAGATCCTGCTCTCTCTTGCCAGCTTTGCAGAGGTGCAAAGTGCTGCCTCCCATTTCCCAGAGCTTTGTGGAGCTGCTGGAGTCACACAGGGACACTGGACAGGCAGGAATTCCCTGGTTCAGGCAGTAATCAGGCTCAGTTTGTGCTGAATGTGAGGCATTAATTAAGCAAAACTCCCCTTAAGCTCTTGCAAAGCCCATTGCCCCCCAGCACATGAAATCCTTCCCATTCCCACATCGCTTTCCTTGGGGCTGTGGAGGTTCTTCCCAAAAGCTGCAGCCATTTGAGCAATAAAAGAAAGCTTGCACGTTGTCGTGGTGGAAAAAAAGGGGCTTGTAAGGTGCTAAAAAGCTGGGAGAGCTGTTGGGAACCTCTTGCCTTTCTCTGCTTTTCCCAGCTCCTTGCACCAAGTTCACAGCCAGGTGATGGGGCAGCACCAGGACAGGGTTCAGGGGGGGAAACCTCTTCACACATTTCCTTCTCCCACCCAATGTTGCAGCTGCATTTATTGTTGTGAGTTTGTAGGTGTGAGCCCCTAGGATAGAAAAACCCCACGCTTGCAGCTCTGGAAGTTTTTCACCTTTTCCTCTGTGAACTGACAACTTTTGGAAGGTTCTGGGTTAGAAGGCACTGAGGTCCCCACGGAGCCTCTTGCTCCTGCTTTGGCTGCATCCTTGGCATCATCTCAGAGCCTGAGAAATAAAAAAGCTGTAGGAGTTGCAACAGAAACCTGGAAATAATTACATGGCTGCCTGTTGAGTCCCTGCTGAGCAGCTGAGATGATAATAAATGATACTGGGATGGCAAAAACCTGATTTATTAACACTAGTAAAAATGCTAGAGTACCCTTTATTCTGTCACTCCCCACCTAATGCCACTGTTGTGGTTGGGCCTGACCTTCCTGTGGTTTGGTTGGGCTTTTTTTTTATTTTTCCCTCTCCCCTCTTAATCTCATTTTGAAATCCAGAAGCCTACAGCAAGTCTAAGTTGGTCTCTGCTATGTTCCACTTGGAATAAATTGAATTTATTGTTTGTCAGCAGCTGCTCTTTAAAATTCCAAGGAGAAGGGAGATCAGCCTTAGAAATAAACTACACTAATAATCTTTGCTTTTATGTTTGCAAGTTTTCAGCAGAGTGGGCTGGCCCCACAAACATTTTCATATTATTATGGCCAGAAATCAAATGCAGTTGAGTTAATTCCATCAGTGGAATCTTCTGCAGTGGATGCAGAAGCAGATGGCCCTGTGTTTATTTCTCACCTGGATTTCTAACTTCTTATTTGTGTTATTAAAGTCTTCATTTATATGGTGTATAGTTAAACCTGGGCTATTCTTAGAGGTGCAGGATTCATCTAGTGTTAAAAATATTTGGCTCAAACCCATTGGACTTGATTTTTATTTTTTTTTTTTGTAGCATCATGAGAGTTTCTTCCCATTCCCAGCCCATCAGGTTCCATCAGGTCCCACCACTTCTAATGCTACAGCAGAGTCATTTTGGGTGCAGTTTAACTTGCCCAGAGTATTTATAACTCTCCAAGTTGCTCACTGAATTACAAGCAGTAACCACAAAAATACCTGAGCAGCTCTGTAGCTTGTTTTTTCCAGCAGATTGGCTCCTTCTTCTGGGTTTCTGCACAAGGTTGGGCTCATGCTGGGCTTGGAAGCCAGGCAGGGATAAGGAAACTGGTTTAGAGGATACAAAGAGTCACCCATCACATGAGGTTCTCATCTATATAAAGACCAGAAAAAAAATCGGAGAGAAAGTGGATGTTTGGGTACCAGGGGGAATTTGTAGGGGTAACAATGAAGGCAAAAAACACTGGAGATATCCCAGTGGGCAGCTGGGTTCTTGGGGACCTTGGGGAGTCCCTGGCAAGGCCAGGCTGAAGGTTTTTTGTGTCCCTTAATGCTGTCCCCAGCAGCAGGAGCTGTGAAGGAGGGAGCTGAAGTCCCACCCAGTGGACAGAAGTTTGCCCAAGGTTTCTGTTTCAAGAAGGCATTTTACAAAATGGGATTTAGGTGCCTAAATTTCTTTGGTCTTGTTATTTTTTTTTTTTTTTATTTTATCACTGATGGGATTTTTCTCAGTAGAAAGCAATAGAGACTCCTAATGGCAATGTGTGTGTGCTGCCTCCTGAGCCAGGCTCAGGAAAGCACCTGCACCAACAGCACAAGGAACTTGTTCTACATTGCTGGAACAAAGCAAGAGGATGCAATTACCAGTTTCCAAGTGGTTGGCAGTGGTTTCCTGCAGAACTGGTTTAATTAAAAGCATAATATTGGGATAGCAGCTCCCCTTGGATGCATATTGTCTGTGCTCTATCATGCCACCACTTCTTGTCCTTGATCTTTACTATGAATATGAGATGTCCTTATGCATTAATACACACAAATAAGAACTTTTCCTAATAACAACACTATTAATAAGCTCAGGAAACACCAAGCACCACTTCTCAGCAGCTCACTGGGTCCTTCAGCAGTGCCCCTGGGCACAGTGCTCAGCTCTGTTAGGAATCACCCAGTTTAATTCCACAAGGGCCATACCTAGCCCTGAATTTTCTCCTTATTTTTCTCTTTTTCAGGGACCACTTGGTCTTCAAGGCCCCACGGGAGCCCCAGGTGTCAGAGGTTTCCAGGTGAGCATCCTGATCAGGGTAATTTCATGTCCATCCTGTTTTGGCACTTTGCTGCAAGGCTCTGGGCAGGCAGGTGGATGATGACAACAAATCAGAGGAAGAAATGTTTTCCCATTTGCCCAAACCAGTTTGACACCCTTGTTAACCAGGGACAGTGGGAAGAGCTCAAGGCCAGATGAGCTGCCTGCTGGAACAATGAATATTTAGTGGTTGTTTGCCAGTGAAACTGCCTGAAAACCCACATGGGGTGCAAACTTCTGGGAGCATCACTCACTTGGGAGTCACTAATAGGATTTGATCAGTGATTTTATCAGCCCCCAAGCAGGGGCTGAAGCATTTTTTGGGAGGATCTGTCCTCAGGTGTGACCTGTGATGGGGCAGAGGTTGGGATGAGCTGTACCAGCCAGCTGTAAGCAAGTCCGTCAAGTTTTTGGGGGGGAAAGGAGAGATCTAAGTCAGATGATCCTTTTGAAGGTGTTATGGAGACTGGTGATCTCTGAGGGTGTCACAGAGTATGGGGTTTCCTGGAACTGTTTCTTTTTTGTGTTCCTAACAGGGTCCCAAAGGTGCCAGTGGTGAACCTGGGCTTCCTGGTCCAACTGGAATCCGTGGGGAGTCAGGGGACAGGGTAAGGAGAAGACACCAGTAACCAATACCTGGTCTGGGAGATGGGAAATCAGAGCACAATGGGGCCCCCAAACATGGGGTGGGTGGTGTCACCCCAGCAGGTGGGACAGAAGGGGCACATGGGGTGTCCCCATCCATCCTCCTTGGCTGCTGAGTGCCCAGGATGAGCCCTGTGCTGGGCAGCAGGATTTCTGCATCACCTCTGCTCTCTCCTTCTTCATGTTTCAGTTTAGGAACTGAGGTTCTTTTTAGGCAGCTGAGGTTGTTTAAAAGAGAATTTGGGATCCTACCCCAGGCAGAATAGAGGATTATTGGGGTTTTTCCCCTGCTCTGGGTGCTGAGTTCCCTCCCCAAATCCTTGCTCCCCACCAGCACAGGAGAGCTGGGTCATGCTTTTTGCTTCCTCAGATGCTTTGATCAAGTTCCCTGGATTTCTTGTTGTAAAATCCCACTTTGCTGGGTGAGTTTCTTTCTGAGCCCCCGTGTGCCTGGGCCCCATGGAACCAGAGTGAAAACAACTTTATATTTAAATGAATTCATCCTCATTTAAAAGGAGCCAGGAGGGGAAAGTGAATGCCATTTGTCCAGGGCTTGCAGGAGAACAGGAGCTGTGTGTTCACTGCCCCCTGACTCCTGCTTTAAGGTGAAGTTTCTGGGTAAGCAATGACAGCATGGGAGGGGGGTTTCACAATGGTTTTTCTGTGCCTGCTCCAGGCAGGGTGGAAAAAAAAACCCTGGGAGGGTGGAAGTGTGAAACAGGAGGGTTATTGTGGAGCCCTGGGGTCCTGACTGCAATCAGGGCTTCAGTGCAGGGGAAAATGGATGTTGAGAAGGAAAAAAGCTCCTGCCCAGAGCTGTCAGGTATCCCCAGGACTGAGAAGGGAGGAAAAGGTTCTGCTCAGAGGAAAAAAAGTATATTTTTTTTTAAATCTAGGTTCTGAGATGTAATTATTTCTATTGTAATTATTATTTCTATGATGTAATTATTAATCCCAACAGCCCAGCTGGTTGGCAGCTTTCCCCAGCAGGGTGTGCTGGGGCAGGTTTGGGTGATGCTGGAGATTTCCCAGCTCTGCAGTGGGGACTCAGTGACTTCCATCTGCCCAGACACCCCCAGCAGGGTGACAGCCACAGCTGCCCCTGTCCCCTCCTCTGCCAGCCAGCAGCACAGCAGCTTCCCTCACTTACTAACTGGGCAGAAAACTGGGGCTGAGACGACCCAAAAGCTCAGGCTGTGGAGCTGAACCAAGGAGCCCTGGCTGCTGGGGGTGGGCAAAAAGCAACCCTGGGGATGCTTTGCTGCCAGCCCAGCCTGCTGGTCCTGACTTGTGCAGAGAGGAGAGCTGCAAATGCAGGATCAATACAGTTCCACCAGCCTGGACACTCTCCTGAAATCAATTGGTTTTGTTTGGGTGGTTTTTTGGTTTTTTTTTTAATTTGGGGAAAAAGGGAACAAAAAAAATGAACAAACAAACCCACAAAAAATAAAAAGAAAAGAAAAAAGAAAAAAAGGAAGAAAAAGAAAAAAGGAAAAAAAAAAGGAAAAAGTTCCTTCAAGCCTGAGTTAACAGGTCCTGATCTGCTTTGTCACAGTCCTTGGACTGACTGTGGCCAGGAATAAAACCCAGTGGATCAGGGAGTGTATTTGCTGGAGTGAAACCCAGAAGGAGTTCAGTGCCCCTGACTGCAAGGTGTAAAGTAGTTTTGAGATGAGAGGTAAGCAGTGGGCAAGCAGGGTTTGAGATTTGCCTGAAGGGTTTGAGATCTGACTGTTCTTAGTGACTGGGGGTAATAAGCAAGTGCTTATCCTCAAGTTCTTTATTCAGCTCAAATCCCTGGGGATTTGGGGTGCTGGCTGAGGTGATGTTGCTCTCAGCTCCATCCTGGTGTCACTGGAGGTTGGCCCAAAATGTTGGTTGTGTTTAACTGGGACACAAAGGTGAGGACAGTCAGGGGACATGGAGCTGGTGGTCCTAAAATCCTGTCCCTTCTTCCTGCTGCCAGGAATGCGGCTGACAAGGACACAGCTTTGAATCCAAATCTTCTTGGCTAAGTTGTTTTTTTCAGCAGGACCCAGCCTGTGGTTACTAAACTGTGGGTTTTTTGCTATTAGGTTTTATAGGAGGCTTGGGGCTCTGTGGGGTTGGAGGAATAAATCTAGATGGTCAGGTTGAGAAAAGAATAAATCTTTATTGCTACTGGCAAAGATAAAATGGGAGTTATAAACAGCTGGGGCCATTCTTGCATTTTCCATTGTCTGCTTTGTTGAAAATTCTTTTTTCTGCCATAGAAATCACCCTCCCTTTTTAAACTTAGTGCTTGATTTGGGCAAAGTGACTTTCCCTTGTCCTTTGTGTTTGCCCTCCTTGATGATTCTGTTCTGCTGAGCCATCTCCAGATCTAGTTATTAATAAAAAAAAAAAAGAAAAAAGATCAGTTTGAAGATGCCAGATGGCTGAATGTGCTGCAGGGATCCTGCAGGATTGAATTTCCCATGGAGATTTTGCAGTAAAGTTCTCCTGAACTCCTTGTTGGTTCTATATGGACCTCAAGTCAGGAATAGGGCTGGAAATGTCTCCTGTCCTTCTCTAGGAATGCCAGGTTGATAAAGGTGGAAGGATTAGTGGAGTTGCCTGGATTATTTCTAGGTTGTTAATCAGTTCATCACCTAAATGTATTTTATTCCCATGGCAGAGATGTTTGGTCAGTCTGAAAGGCAGGAGCACAGATCTCTAAATCCCCAGGAAAACTGAGAGCCTTATAAAGTCTTGAAAAACCATCCTGACTTTTTGTCCTGGTGGTACAAAACTCAGAATTCTCATTTTCTAACCTAAGAAAATTCAATCTCCTTCTCACATCTTCAGGTGTGAAAGGCAGAGATCAATTTGCCCCCCAGTCCCATCCTGGGCTTCCTCCTTTCTGAATTTGTCAGATTTGTGGTTTGGGCAGGAGACTGAGAGGCCAGGAATGAAAAGCAGAGGGGCAGAAATAAACAGAGAGTTTGTGCCCCTGGGATGGGTGAGAAAAAATGACTTGTGAGAGACAGCTTTTAAAGACTAGGATTAAAAATAGAGAATTTATCTTTGCTTTATTTGTGCAGCTGAGGAGGATGGTGCAGAAAAGGTGAGTGGGGGTAACCTGTGGCAGGTGAGGAGCTGAGCCATGTCAAGAAAATCTCTCTCTGGTCTGGTGGGATGAGGACTTGGTGGGTAGAAGCCCCCAGGCCTGAGCTGGAAGGTCCTGCCTGGTCTGGCCACTGCTCTGTGCTGTCACTGGGGTGACAAGAAGAGAGGGACAACCCAGGCAGGGACTGCAGAGTGCTGCAAGGAGGCTTAAAAATCTTGGTTTTAAGAAGTATGAATGAAATCTCCTCTCTCCTACTTGGCACTTGGGAGACTGAATTCCCAACCCCTTGCTGGGTGAGTGACTGTCTGACCACATCAGGAATTCACAGGAAAATAAGAGTCTGACCTCATTTGCCTTCTTTCTTTTACTTCTTCTCAGGGTCCTACTGGTGTTCCTGGTCCCAAAGGCAACCAGGTAAGTGATAACTTTCATGCTGTAGTCAGCAGAGGTGTTTAAACCCTGCCTTCTGCAGAGCCTTTGAGAGCACAAACTGCTTTTCCTCCCTCAAATGAAAATATTCTGGAGCAGGCACCAAAAAAAAACCAAACCATCTTAGGTACAGTGTTCACTCTCGCATCTCACTTTCAGGGCATGGCTGGAGCAGATGGCCTCCCAGGTGACAAAGGAGAACTGGTAGGTGTCTTTAAATTCAGTAGAAATGACTCCTCAAACAACAGCTGGGTCTGGAGAATCATGGATCAAGAATTAACAGGGTTAGTGGGCATTAAACATCAAAAAGCTCCAACCCTGGTGGCTACAAAAAAGCCCAAGGCTTTCTGCCCCTGTGCTCTGTCTTCAGGAAGCAAAACTTTGTGGCCTTTGCAGAGCTGAGGAGCATCAGGACTCTGTTGTCAGAGCTCCTCAGAGCTCTGGCCCTGGGGGGGTTTGGGCCATCTGAAGAAGTCAGCAGGTGGCCAGGAGCTGTGTTCAGCACTGGTACCCAGGGCAAGCCCTGATGTCAGAGTCCTTTCCCCCTTGTACCAGGGCTGATCTGGCCTCCAGCTTCCTCTCATCATTCCTGGCCCCTGGAGAAGCCCAGTAGATGCCACATCTGTTTCATTGTGACTTCCCAGAGCTTGGGAGATTGGATGTTGGAGATGCATTTTTGGAATGGTTGATTCTTTCTTATTGCCCTTTTCTTCCTGCCAGGGTCCCTTTGGTCCCCCTGGACAAAAAGGAGAGGTATGTGTCAGAGATTGTGGGTCCTGAAAGGTTTGGGGGGGAACATACTTACCACATCTTTTGGTGATGGATCTCCATAAACTGGTGTTGGTTCCTAGAAGCATGGCCATGCTATAAAATCTATGACTATGATAATTTTGTGTTACAAACAGTCAAATGTCTGTAATAATTCTGCTGCAGTGTGGAATCCTACTATGATATTCTATATATATATATAAAACTACCCATACAATGGTAACTGCTCAGTCAGCTCAGGAAACCCAAAGCCTTACCTAAGCCCCATGAGATAATAATTCACCATGGCTTCCATTTTAAGTGGGGTTTTTTTTTCCCCTTCTTCATTACAGCCAGGAAAAAGAGGAGAACTTGGTCCAAAAGGTGCTCAGGGACCTAATGGGACAGCTGGAGTTCCAGGGATCCCAGGACATCCAGGGCCCATGGGTCATCAAGGGGAGCAAGGGGTTCCTGGCATCACGGGAAAACCTGGACCTCCAGTAAGTGTCCCCTGTCTGTGGGACAGTCAGGGAGTCACTGAGGTGAATAAATGGGGTTGGGTGAATAATCAACAATTAAATTCCTGTGCTGGAGCAGGGAAAAGTAGGGAAGTGTGTGTGCAGGGTCTTGTACCAAGGGTTCCTTGGTGCAAAGAGATGAAAAGCTTGGAAGCTTCTGAATCAGACTCCCCCAGGGAGGAGGATTCATCTTCTCTCCCAGTGGTGGACAAAAGCTCTGTGTCCCCTGGAACAGGCTGGGCAAGTCACTGGTTTTGGTACAAAAGTCACAAGTTGGTCATTTAAAAATCCCACTCCACTGCTTGACATGTTAGATCCCTGTCTTAATCCAGAGATCATATTTTGTCATTCAGAAATGGCAAAAGAAGCCCCAGATGAGATGTCTGGTTTGAGATGAAAATTAATCTCTGCCATCCTGTGACCCAGCTGCTAAACTGAAGCTGTCAGCTTTTGAAAAGTGGAAAAATACCCCATCCCTCTTCAGGCAGGATCCCACGCTGCTTCCTGAGCTGCTGGAAATGAGTTTCAGATCCTGAAGCTTCTGGCAGGGTGATTTTTGGTAATGTGGTGGGTTTTAAGGGTGGATTCTTCTGTTAATTGCAGGGCAAAGAGGCCAGTGAGCAACATATAAGAGAGCTCTGTGGGGAAATGATAAATGGTGAGTATTAAATGATAAATAGTGAGTATTACTGGGACAAAACTGGGGTGTTGCTCTTTCTTTGAAGTTACTGGTGTGGATTTAGAGGTCATGGTTGCCATTTGGGAAGAAGTTCTGAAATATTGTTTCAGAAAAGTTGTTTGCAATGATATAATTTTTTAGAATTATTTCAAAGGGGTTTAGGAACAAGGAAATATCAATGGCTTAAAACCCTGCAGCTTTCTGACCAAAATCTTCCTACAAGGAGATTTTAAAAATCTAACAAACCAGAGATGAGCTGAGAGGATGGATTCAATGGTTCCTTCTGCCAGCAGCAGTAGATGTGTGGGAATGTTAGGGAGCAAGCACACAGCTCTGCTTGACTGTCAGACTCAGTTTCCAGCTGCCCTCTCCATGAAGCACCCTCAGTGGTTGGGTGAAAAACAAAGCAAAGAGTGACAGTTTTAGACATGCAGTTTTGACTTGTCCTTTTCAGAACAAATTGCCCAGTTAGCTGCTAATCTGAGGAAGCCTTTATCTCCTGGAATGACTGGACGTCCTGGCCCAGCTGGTCCCCCAGGTCCCCCTGGGTCACTTGGAAGTGTTGGGCATCCTGGTCCTCGTGGTCCCCCTGGATACAGAGGGCCCACAGGAGATCTTGGTGATCCTGGTCCCAGAGGTGAGATCAAACCAACCTACTTCTTTTTTTTTTATGCTTACTGAAATATGTTGTAAACTTGAAGTGATTTCAGCAGTGGAGGAGAACAGCTCAAGCCTGGGGCAGCCAATGGAGTTCTGGAGGGCAGTTTTGCATCCACAGGGATCCCAGTTGTGTCCTGAGGATTTTGAGCTCCTTTTGGTCTTTCCCTTTCCTGTCCCTGGCTCCAGCTGCAGGACACAACTCATTGCTGGAATTCTCTGTTTCTGATTACAGGTGACACGGGTGAAAAGGGTGATAAGGGACCTGCTGGTCAAGGTATTGATGGGCCTGATGGTGACCAAGGACTTCAAGGTAGGGCTGTGCAAATAATTCAATAAGCTGTGACTGAAATAAAAGGTGTAAGAGGGACAGCTCTGGGTATTGCTGCTGGGACTTTATAATCACTTTGTCCCTGTAATCCTTAAGAATAGATGAGTACAGCAGGTGCAGACAATCTGCACTGTAAACTTCATTAGCACATTCCCTTTTCACATCACTCCTGGCTGGGTCTAAATGTTTTGGAGAATGTTGGTGAGAAGAGGCTGCTGGGACAGCCCAGCTCCTCGTTTGTTCCTGATTTCTTCCACTAATGGCCAGGAAAGGTCAGGAAGTTTTTATAGATCAGAAAGTCAGAAGGTTTTTAACTACTCCCACGTGGCAGCCAGGGGCAGCAGGGTGTTATTTTCTGTGGTGCTTCATCTACAGTACCTGGTTAATTAAAAAGTTGGTGTATCAGGTCTATAAAAGTGGGTAAGAACTGGGAGGCTCCTGAGTAAAGGCAAAGGATCATGCCTGCTTCCAGCTGGACAGGGGCCTTTCTGATGCTCCTGCTTAAAGAATGCCTGCAGTGAAAGCTGCAGCCTGGACTGCCAGCTATAATCATCCAAAATTCATGTTTCTGGCTCAAACAAGAGAAATTGGGAACAGTATTTAATTTTGCCAGAAACAAATCTGGGTTATAATCCCAGTTCTTAAAGTCCTGACTCCTTTATCAGAGGATTCAAAGATTAATTTGTGCAAAGTGATGATGACCTATTAGGAATTGGGAATAAGATTCTTTATTTTGCTCACCTCTTAAAGCAGCTTTTCTAACTGTGATTTCATCTCCATAAATCTTCAGAGCCAAAGCAGGCTCTGCAGTCTTCCATTTCTTAAAACCAAAATATTTATACCCAGTTCTCTTAGCTTCCATAAAATAACTGCAATTAATCCAGAAATGTTTTCTTTTCCAATGCATGTAAAAAATGGCTGTTTCACATATTAGATGATGGTGAGAGCATGTGTCCTACTCATGAAGCAGAAGGAGATCAACAGCAGATGCAATTAATCACTTACATAAATAGAATCAGGCCCAATCTCTCCATCCTAATTAAGACAGGAGTGCAGGTTTACAGACCACCTGGTCCAGCTGCCCCTCATGGAGACACAATCATTATTTTACAGTATTTAAGAAACAGCTTACAGTAGTTACAGAAATCAGTTTTGTGAAATATATTTGGCATCTGAAGGGAAAAAAAAAATCTAAGAAAAATAAATAGCTTGAATCTACCCCGAGCAGAAATTATTTTTGCCAGAAAACAGAATATATAAAACACAGGTATTTTAGACACAGGTATAAAGAATATATTAGACACAGGTATAAAGGCAACTCCTTATCTGTAATGCCAAGGAGAAGTTCTCTATCATCAGACTCTCTCCTTTCCTTATTCAGAATCCTAATTACAGCTCAGGAGGTACAAGGAATTGAAGCAGCTGAAGGCCTCCCAGCAAGGGGCAAAGGGACAGATGTAGATTGTCACAACAAGAAAGCTGTGAGCTTACACATCCAGGGAATCCCTGGAGCAAACTCTGCAGGGATGATGTAAAATAATTCTGGTCACAGCTGACTTGTGGATTCATGGAGTCAGACCCTGAGTGAGGAAGGGCTGGGATGGGTTCCAGTTAAGAAAAGCACAATACCAAACATCTGCCTTCAGCTATCCAGAGGTAATCCAAATAAATCCAAAGGTATTAAAAAAAAAAATAAAATCCCAACACACACACACCAGATTCAGGCTAAATTTATTCAACACCTCAACAGGCCAAAACAAGTCTGGTGTACAGACACTCAAAAGTATTTTAAGAACTCTGTAAATAACACACATAGACAATAAATAAATAAATAGATAAATAAATCAATATAAAGGTAAAAATTAATGCAATGTTTCTCCCCTTTTGGTTTAGGACCACCTGGTGTACCTGGAATTACTAAAAATGGTCGGGATGGTGCTCAGGGTGAGCCTGGTCTTCCAGGGGATCCTGGTACTCCTGGTGCTATTGGGGCTCAGGGAACTCCAGGAATCTGTGACACATCAGCTTGCATGGGAGCTGTTGGAGTATCAACTTCCAAAAAATCATAAAACAACAGTACAAGAAGTGGAGAGAGGACTGAATATTTAAATAAACATTACATTGTAAGAAAACAGAACCCTCCTAGTGATAAATGGACAGATGTTGCTTCTATTTTATTAACTGAAGACTTCTGAGACAGTTCTATGAAAAAAGAAAGCATCAGATGAAAACTTGTAATTAAAAGATGCTTTATGAGTATTTCCTCCTCCCCCCAATTAAGTTTTACTGCTACACCTTCCCTTTCTCCCTTTGTTCTGGAGACCTGCAAGAGGAAACATTTTACCCTCACCCCATCTAGCTGTGCTAAAGATCATGAATTATTTTCTGCAGAACTAAAGATCATGAATTTTCTGTATAAACATTTGGTTTTCAGCCTTCTCAATTCAGTTCCTTGGTGCTGTTCCCACTGGCTTCAGCCAGGGCACAAACATGCACAAAATACACATTGTTAAGGTATTTGGGCACCTCACTGCTCCTTACAGCAGTGGAAATTCAGCTTCTAAATACCCTGGATTTTAATATCCTGAGATCCTGACCTAAGAAAAAACCCAGAGTTTCTGTATCTGCTGTCAATTATCAGTTTTCAGCTTGCACCTCAGGTATTTGCTAAGACTGGTAATCCTCTTGCAACCAAATTCTGCAAAAGGTGTAATGTATATATTTTAATTCACAGGGGAGACTCTTTGTGTATTTCCAGGTGATAGTAAAGGAAACTAAATAACAGCATTTCCACAAACCTCTACTTAAGCTATTTGCACAGTAATTGTGAATAAAACCCCAAATAAGAAAAGATGCTCTTCTGAAGTCCAGCCAAAAAACACCTGTATGAACTGTTGAAAAATAAAAGGAGATTTTTTTTTTTTAACCTTTTCTTTGTGATGTTGTAAGTGTCATTATACTCATCAAATTAACTCAGCTGACCTCTGTTTTCCAGAACTGGTTTTACTAGGATTGTCTGGAAATAAATTGCTGCAAAATTGTCCATATCCGTGATTTAAAACAGGATTTTGGGAGCCCTTTTGTACTTTAACACCTGCTAGCATCATCTATTAAAAAAAAAAATTAAGAAAACCACTCTCAGCTCACACACTATTCTATTTCTGCCCTATGTGCTAAAGCTTATGAACAGACATATTAATCTTTAAATATGAAAATAGTTTCTGCATTTAAATAATCTACTTTTTACAATATGCCACTCTTGGACTAAAGTAACAATACAAGAACCTGTTGGACAGTTGTGTGATAGACATTAAAAATACTGTGGTATTTAAAAAAAAAACAGCTAACACCACTGTGTTGTTTTTTGGGACCAAGGATGCTAAAATATGTATGGCAAATAACTTTATAATAGCAGCAGAGTTTAGAAACTATGCACTTAAATTAACTAATATAGCTTTTAATAGGAAAAAAAAAAGGCTTTAATTTCTTTTTGTACTTGAAGAGTACATTTCCATCAATACAACTATTCCTAACTCTACTGGATCATCTTTGAAAACAAAACCACAAAACCCAGAACAAAAGAAAACCCTAAAAGCAGAACCACAAAAAGAAAATGAATGTTTATTTTTTATAACTAAAGGGGAAAAAATACTTAGCTGTCAAGATATTTTCATGTAGCTTCTGGTCCCAAAGCTCTTTTAACAGAGCACTGATTGCTACTGCTGGTAGTTAACTTTCATTTCCATTTTAAATCAACAATGTTTTCTTTAAAGCTCTATTTATATATATTTTACAAGTTACAGTTTGCAATTCACATTTGGCATGTAAACAGAGAAACTACAATGCAGTTGAGGCCCTGGATAATGAGCCAGAGTTGTCCTACAAGTCAGGGTGGTGAGTTCAGACAACTTGGTCTCCATAGCCATGTGAGTTTTCCTGCACTGGAAACATTACAAATGAGTCTGATCTTGCTACTTTTAGTCTCCTGCCTGTTTTACCACAGAACACAGTCTCAAATTCCTAAAAATCAAAATAAAGAAACAAAAGAAATGAGAGTTATGTTTAACAGAGGTATTCACTTGAGATGTTTTTCTTTCCCTACTGTCTTGAAATGAAAAAAAATAGATACTTTTAATAGGAAGTGCTGAGGAGCCACACCAGGATCTGGACAAGGTTTTCCTACACATCTCTCTCTACTCTGATGGTTTTTAGCAGAGCCAGAACTACTCTGGGGCTGCAGCTGCTGGTGTGGTAAAGGCAGATAAGCCTTTGCTGTGCTCACCCACTTTGGGACACAGTGGGATGTTGCTGTGATGTCCATCACTTAACTACCAGGTCATGAAAGCTGACTAGAAGATAACCCCATGAAATATATAAAAAAATAGAGAATAATTGAAGGAATAATTGAAGAGGACCTCAATTCTACAGTGGTGTCCAGATAGTATCATGCTGAGGAACTGGGCTAACTAAAAAAAAATAATAATAATTCCTAAAATCTCATTTGCAAACCCTGACTGAGGACAACCTGTGATATCATGCTACTAAACTGAAGCTGTTGTGAGGAGATCTGCTAAATAAAAACACTTCTAAAAGAAGTTCCAATGATAGAGAGGTTCTTCCCTAAACAGCATCAAGCAAGAACATTCTCTCTACTTATAGCTATGTCATGAGAGATTTAAACTGTTTCATATATTTATCCAGAAGAAAAATGAAATGAGATTTGACACCTGTTTCAGGGAATCACCGTGCCTCTCCTGGATGTACTTCAGAAATGCAGTTGTCCACTGTAAAGTGGTTGCCTTGTCAGTTTCAACAGTGCAGAAGGGAACCAGGAGATTCAGCTCATCACAACAAATCCGGATTCTGCGCCTGCAGCCAAACACAGGAGGTGATCAACCAAAGGGCAAGAGAAGAAAACAGTAAAAGTAACAGTAACAGAAGAAGGAAAACAGTGAAAAAAAAAAAAGACTGCTCACCCACACTACAAGCCATGGACTATGGGAACTTCTTTTTGTTTGCTGCAAGCTTTGTATTTGTGTGTTAGTTCTGTTAAATGCAAGTTATTGCTATGGAATTGGCTGAATGTTTTGAGATCTCTGTTTATAAGCTAAAAAAGCAAAGCCAGCCACAATGAAACACACATATTTTGACAGGAAGCTTAACATGAGCCAGCAGTATGCCCAGGTGGCCAAGAAGGCCAATGGCATCCTGGGCTGGCTCAGGAACAGCGTGGCCAGCAGGTCCAGGGAAGGGATTCTGCCCCTGTGCTCAGCTCTGGTGAGGCCACAGCTTGAGTCCTGTGTCCAGTTCTGGGCCCCTCAGCTCAGGAAGGAGCTTGAGGTGCTGGAGCAGGTCCAAAGGAGGCAACTGGGCTGGTGAAGGGATCCAGCACAGATCCTATGAGGAGAGGCTGAGGGAGCTGGGGGTGTTGAGGCTGGAGAAGAGGAGGCTCAGGGGAGACCTCATCACTCTCTGCAACTCCCTGAAAGGAGGTTGGAGCCAGGGGGGGGTTGGGCTCTTTTCCCAGGCAACTCTCAGCAAGACAAGAGGGCAGGGTCTCAAGTTGTGCCAGGGGAGGTTTAGGTTGGAGATGAGAAAGAATTTCTTTCTGGAGAGGGTGATCAGGCATTGGAATGGGCTGCCCAGGGAAGTAGTGGATTCTCCGTGTCTGGAGATCTTTCCAAAGAGCCTGGATGTGGCACTGCGTGCCATGGGCTGGGAACCACGGGGGGAGTGGATCAAGGGTTGGACTTGATGATCTCCGAGGTCCCTTCCAACCCAGATGATTCTATGATATTCCTTTCCTCTAGAAAAACCCCAAACCTCCCCACCTGCATTGCTTTTTCTTGTACAAAATCCACTGAATTTCCATTGTACTCTGGCTAATGATGGGATTATTACACTCTCAAGTTTTAGGCTACAAAACCTTGATCTCAGCACTCCCCAGAGCAGTCACCTTCTGTCTCTCTCCAGGCGGTTGTGTCTTTCTCTTCTCTGAGCAATCCCATCCTGGGAGCCACTCTGCACCTGCAGACTTGAACTTGACTGTGCTGCCTGCCAGGGCCCCAGGGCAGCTGCAGAGCTCTGCATTTCCTCACGGATGTTCTGGATTTCTCCAAGAGGTTTCCGATCGACGTTGGGATCCGACGGGCTCACCCGGATGCAGCTTCTCTTGTTTATGGCTTGTTTGGTTAAGGTGTCTTCTTGGAAAAACAAAAGAAGCAGCTATTTTAGAACCCTCCCATTAATCACTGAAAATTAAGATCATGGAAATTTTTTCCCCACTTCTGTGGAATAATCTTTAGAGCTTGACTGCCAACCTAGATTGTCTCCTTTGGAAGCCCCAGAGCACTGCACTGCTGGTTCAAAATCCACCTAACTTCTGGTTTCCCTGACATCCTACTAAACCATCCCTGCCTTGGATGAGCATTTGAAACAGCCCTTTAAATGTTCTTCACCTTGATAGATCTGCTATATCAAAAGTGGAGTAAAAAAGCACAGAAAGGAAGCAGTTGCTTACTCTAGGCCAAGATTTTCCAAGGTACATTGTAACCTCCAGCTAAACTCCCAGGTGCTGAGCTTTGGGCAATCCAGTCCCACAGTGCCTACAGCACATCTCAGACATAAAAACCTTGTGTGATTCACTAAAATCACATTCCTTCTAAGAGAGACACGAATTCATAACAAACTGTAGATCTGAAGGCAAAAAGCCAGTGAAAAGAAGAAAAATGTTTTACCTCCAACTTTGATCCAAACTTCCTCAGGCAGAGCTTTATTCATAGCACCCACTGTCTGCTTTGTGGAATCAATTTCCTGATAGCAGAAAGATAATGTCCTGGGTATCCCAAGGTCTTGTTTGGCAGCTTCCAAAATAGTGCAAGATGTGCCAGAGGCCTGTGAAAATCAAAAAGGAAATACTTACAGGACTAGATATATTAAAAAAAAAGGATACTATTTTGATATCTTCATGTTAACTTCTTAAGTTCTAGCCCCATGAGTCAATGTGTTGTATCAGAATAAAACTTAATTACTTCTGTACACCACAACCATGGGATTTTAAGAGGCTGCTGATTTTTTGGGGGATAGCTCTGACATTTTTGAGTGCCATGCTATTAGAGTGGCAGAGGTAAAGGAGAGAAAAAAATCATTTTCATCAAAATTGAAAGAAAAAAGGAATCATAGAAAAGAGTACCAAATATCCTCCCTCCCTGTCTTGTGTAGATGAAGCTGATACACTGAAAAACTCAAGAAAAAAGATCTTACAGTGAGAGATCTAATACTCATCATTACCTGGATGCTCATTATTACAAATGCCACACTACTGCCTGTAGTATAAACATAGGAAGAAATAAATTGCACTACAGATCATTCTGATCACTCCCCTTCAAACCAAGGCCCATTTTTACACAAACCCTTCAAATTATATTACCCCAAAGAGCTGAACACCATAAGCACCTGAAATAAGCAGAACATAACCAGGAGCGAGTAGGTTATCTATCATAGAATCATAGAATTGACTGGGTTGGAAGGGACCTCAGAGATCATCAAGTCCAACCCTTGATCCACTCCCCCCGTGGTTCCCAGCCCATGGCACTCAGTGCCACATCCAGGCTCTTTGGAAAGATCTCCAGACATGGAGAATCCACTACTTCCCTGGGCAGCCCATTCCAATGCCTGATCACCCTCTCCAGAAAGAAATTCTTTCTCATCTCCAACCTAAACCTCCCCTGGCACAACTTGAGACCCTGCCCTCTTGTCTTGCTGAGAGTTGCCTGGGAAAAGAGCCCAACCCCCCCCTGGCTCCAACCTCCTTTCAGGGAGTTGGAGAGAGTGATGAGGTCTCCCCTGAGCCTCCTCTTCTCCAGCCTCAATACCCCCAGCTCCCTCAGCCTCTTTTCATAGGATCTGTGCTGGATCCCTTCACCAGCCCAGTTGCCCTCCTTATTTACCTGTGCTTGTAAAGGATTGGCACTTCCAGCAGTAGAACACGTGGTCATGGTTAACAGTGGGTATGTGAACTGTAAAGATGGGGTGGGAGGTGCACTCTTGTTTTTTGCTAGCACAGCACACTTGTTGTCTTGCTGATGAAGAGGAACACTGAGCAGTTCTGATGGCTGTCGAATCAATGTGACTAAACTTCAAAGAAAAACCAAAAACAAGATTAAAAAAAAACAACACAAAATATACCAGACTGACTGCTTGAAAACCAGTGCAGAAAACTTTACAGCTACACATCCTGCTAGTAACTATCACCAAGAAACTACTTCCACTTGCTGTAAAGAGAAATAATTGCTGTGGTCACATTGCCTAATTCAAGGAGAACAGGAAAAAAAAACAATCTGAGAAGGGATTCTGCTCTGTGCAGTAGCAATACTGTTTTATGCCTCAACAGAAGGTTTTATCAGCACACAAATACAGTTCCAGGGTCAGACTGTAAAAATATTTTTGCTCAAAGTTTCCCCCAGGCTTCCACATTGTTAACTACTAAATTACTCTTAATATTTTGTTATGATTAAAAATCTACTTTGCTTTCTAGGGAGTTGCATATTAAAACTCTGTATTGTTCTCCTCTCACCTTTATTTACATGTTTTTATCAAGAATAAAGCTGCAAAGTAATTAAACTTTGGAATGACATGCTCTCCTCTCTGCAATATACAAAGGGGCCAAAGCTGAGGTCAGTGGAGTTGCAGCCACCTTTGAGTGGCCCAGCTGAAAAAAAAGCCCAACCCATCCCTCTCATATTAAAAAATAAAAGCAGGGTTGTTAAGATTTCAGGTAGCAAATCAGTTCTGAACTCTACGATGATAAATAATTTAAGATAAACTAAAATTAATTGCAACACACTTGTTATGAGTTACTCCAGATTCTTGGGGTTCTTGACATCTGGGGTTTTCTGTCTGGATGCTGTTGAATCTGTCTTCCAACCGAACTCTGACTGCAGATTTACACCTAGGCTCAGGTGCCAGTGCTGAGTTTTCAACAAGTATGTTTCCTTTATTCGCCCCAACAAAACCTTCACGTTTAAATTTTACTAAACTGTGTCCTGGGCCTTCTACAGAGCTAGAGTTAGGCATTTTATCTGTCTGCTTCAAAGGGAGGTTAGACTCACTAAGCAACATCATTCTGAGCTCCTGAATGTCAGCATAGCCCAAACGGGGGTTTGAACTCCGTAAACTGCTGTCAGAAGGCAAACCTGACTGCGAGGCAACCGGGTGAACCAACTGATTCCCAGATGAACAACCCTCCTGACTGGTGTTCACCGAGGGCTGGTGCAGGGGGGGTTCTGCAGCATGAGCAGGAGCAGGGAAAGCACCGAGCCTGGCTTCCACTTCACCTTCACTACCTTGTGCCTCCGTATGGGAGTAAAGTATGCGCTGGAGCTGGGTGTACTCAATTTCCATCATCTCCACCAGGTTGACGTCTGTGGTGGTGAAGCTAAGATTTTGCTCACCAAAGGAAACGTCACTTGAGCCTCCAGGTCCAACAGCAACGGGAGCAGGATCTGGAACACTAGCTGTGCTTGGAGGAATGGAGGTCTGAGGCTCCTCTGGGGCTGATCCTGACATGACTACAGTAAACCTAAGCAGTTACCAACGTCTCTTTCAACAGTAAACCGTAAAAAAAAAAAAAAAAAAAGACAAAAAAACACCAACCCTGCAACAACCAGCGAAAAATTACAAAGAAAAATAAGGGGGGAGGGTATAGGGGAAGGGAAGAAACCGCACTTAATACAAATTCAGTGCTACCAGGAGGTACCCAGGCGAGGGAGGAGCTGCGGACAGCAGGGGAGCAGCCAGTGCCACCATCTCTGCCCCTCCGGTGGCCTCAGGGCTCAGCTCGGAGCCTCCCTCCCCGCAGCTGCTGCCACACAACCAAACGGCTTTCACCTGCCACCGCCCGGCCCTGGGCAGGCTCTGCCTACACCGCTGCCTAAGGCTCCCTCAGAGCGGCCCTCATCTCCCTGACAGCCCCCGGGGAATGCGGAGGGGAAAGCCCCGGCTGACAGGACCTGGGCCGGGAGGAAGAGGAGGAAGAGGAGGAGGAAGGGACGGGGGAGGGTGTTGGGGAGGACAGGAGAGCTGCTCGCCTGCTCCTCCACAGAGAGGGGTGAATCAGCCCCGCTGCCAGGCTTGGGATGAGGAAAAAGAGGAAGAGGATAGTGACCCCCTCAGCCCAACCGGACCGGACCGAACCCGTCCCAACGCTCGGGGGGCAGCGGCCGAACCCCCCCCACCCCCCGCCACTGCCCCAACCCGGGACCGCCCCCCCGCCGCGCGCGCGCACCAACCGCCGCGCGCAACCGCCACCAGCGCGCACGCGCGCCCCGCCCCTCAGCGCTGGCCCCGCCCACTCAGCTCAGGCCCCGCCCACCCCCCCTCAGGCTCCGCCCCCAGCGGGTCCCGCTCCGGGTTGGGGTTTGTCCCTCTGTGGGGTTGGAGGTGTTGGGGTTTTGGTCAAAAAAACCCAAAAAAAAGCACCAAAAAACCCAAACGAAACCCGGAGGGGGTGAGGGAAGGGACCTTCCCTTTCCAAGCGAAACGGCCACCAGCAAGAAAAGGCGGAGGGAAGGAAAAGGAAGGAAGGAAAGGAAAGAAAGGGGAAGGAAGTGAAGGAAGGAAGGGAAGGAAGGGAAGGAAGGGAAGGAAGGAAGGAAGGAAGGAAGGAAGGAAGGAAGGAAGGAAGGAAGGAAGGAAGGAAGGAAGGAAGGAAGGAAGGAAGGAAGGAAGGAAGGAAGGAAGGAAGGAAGGAAGGAAGGAAGGAAGGAATCCACAAAGGTCCCTTGATTTGCTTTAATGTAATAATAATAATAATACATAAATAATAAGTATTTTCAAATAAAAATATTCAAATAAAAAAAATAAATATTCAAATAAAAAAAACCCCAAACCTTCCCAATGAGGGTGTGTCCTGGTTTGGGCCAGGATAAAGGTGATTTTCTCTCTTGTACTTCTGCTTTTAGCTCAGTCTCTTTAAGTAGCTGCACTTGCTGAAATGAACAGCGAGTTTCTCTAGGGCTGATAACACTTGATCTTTATAGTTACTGCTAGAGACTGGTGTGCAGAGCCAAGGACACTGCTCAGCTCTGAGGAATATTTTACCCTCCAGAAGGAAGAAAGAGGTCCCACCAGCAGCCCTGCTTTGGGGAGGAACAGACAAGATAGATGCCAGAATTGACCAAACAGAGGATTCCATCCCATACACCTCATCCTCAGTATAAATTTGAGGGATCACAAGGGCCAAGCTATGATTTCCAGATTTCATAGAATAGAATCATAGAGTCATAGAATGGGCTGGGTTGGAAGGGACCTCAGAGATCATCAAGTCCAACCCTTGATCCACTCCCCCCGTGGTTCCCAGCCCATGGCACTCAGTGCCACATCCAGGCTCTTTGGAAAGATCTCCAGACACGGAGAATCCACTACTTCCCTGGGCAGCCCATTCCAATGCCTGATCACCCTCTCCAGAAAGAAATTCTTTCTCATCTCCAACCTAAACCTCCCCTGGCACAACTTGAGACCCTGCCCTCTTGTCTTGCTGAGAGTTGCCTGGGAAAAGAGCCCAACCCCCCCCTGGCTCCAACCTCCTTTCAGGGAGTTGGAGAGAGTGATGAGGTCTCCCCTGAGCCTCCTCTTCTCCAGCCTCAACACCCCCAGCTCCCTCAGCCTCTCCCCATAGGATCTGTGCTGGATCCCTTCACAGCCTCCTTGCTCTTCTCTGGACCTGCTCCAGCACCTCAATCTCCTTCCTGAGCTGAGGGGCCCAGAACTGGACACAGGACTCAAGCTGTGGCCTCACCAGGGCTGAGCACAGGGGCAAAAAATTTCCTGATTTCCTGCTTCCCTTCCTTCACCCAGCATCCTGGAAGGATCCCATCCCTTCCTCTGCCTGTGCTCCTGATCCATCCCAGCCCATATCTGTGTGTTCCTGCCTCCAGCTCCCAACTGCTCCCAACCCCAGGATTCCAGCCTGGACTTTCCCAGGGCTGCCCTGCAGCCTCGGGGGTGACGTGAGAGTTATTGGGGAAAAGGGGGAAGGAATGGTTTCCATTTTCCTGGATATTTGTATAGATTTAGTCATTTTTCCTATTTATCATCACTGTTTCATTAAAGTTGTGTACTTTAGTTTCCAATCCACAAGTCTCTCTCCTTTCTTTATCAAGGAGGGGAGAGAGATTAACAGAGAGTGTCTGGTACTCGGTTTAATTGCTGGGCCAGTGTTAAACTGTGACACATAAACAAGTTCCCAGCAATTATCTATACAGTAGGTCTGGTTCTGAATCCACAAAGGTCCCTTGATTTGCTTTAATAATAATAATTAATAAATAAATAATAAATATTTTAAATATTTTTAAATATTTTCAAATAAAAATATTCAAATAAATATTCAAATAATAAATAAATAAATATTCAAATTAAAAAAAAAAAAACCCAAACCTTCCCAATGAGGGAACCCATTGGAAACCCATTGGAAACCATTTTAGAACCCAGGGAAAAATGCTAGCACAGATTTTCGTGGACTTTTTAGACTCCTACAATTAATTATTAATTGGTGCTGATGTCCTGCAAAACATCAATGGGGAAATGAACCCTCTTGGCCATCAGACTCCAGTGGTTTTTTGACAGCAATATTTAGAAAAGAAACCATACAGATTTCAGAGCTGGACAGCAGTTCTCTGTAGATGTTTATTCTACTTACAGTAACAAAAACCTGTGAAGTCCCATCTTTTCATGTACAGTGATATAATTTGCCATATAAAATACAATTTACAGAAATTTCTAGCAAGGAAACCTAAACAAACACACTTCCTTTTGCATACTTTTATGTATGTTTTTTAAATTAGAAACATCTCATTAAGAAAAAAACCAAAATAAATCTTACACCATAGTAGATGTTTGCATTTAATACCACCTCTGCCTTTTAGCATTTTGTCTGCAGGTTCCAAATACCAAGGATCATTCCAACCAGCAAATCCTCAGTGTCTGAGAACTTCCAAGATGCACCAAGAAGAACTGTAAAATCTGGAGTGAGACACATGGCAAACCTGCTACTTGGAGTCTTCAATGCTGATAAGCTATCTAATTTTATCCTTCCAAAACTATTATATAAAAATAGCAAAATATTTACCCAACTGTTAATCTACACGGTCAAATAAATTAGCAGGGGGTTTTTTTCTTCCATATTTTAGAATTATCTACTTGAAGAATCCATGGAAAAGTAGCAGGGCAATCTATTTCCCAGGGAAAAACTTCCCTCTTGGATCACAACATGAAATACCACCACCTGCTTCTCAAGTTCTATTTATTTTTATTTTTTTTTCAGTGGGGAGTTTTATGAACACTATGAGCCTAAGAAGGGTCTAACAAAAAACCAATGAAGTTTTCTTTGAGGAGAAAACCACTTTTAGAATGAAATCTACAAGAAAACGGGGAAGTTCCTTAAGCCTATGGCAAAATTATGCAACAATAAAACCAAACAAGAAAAAAATGCTCCACTAAATCAGTTTAATCAAAGTTAGAGATTTAGTGGCCTATTTCACCAATTTCTTCTTCTTTCCTTTGGTATCCCAATTTGTTTGGAGTCTCAGCCTGTTTCAAATAAACGTCTGATATATTTTTATAAGTTTTGCTGGTTATAAAGGTGCTGCTCTTCACTGTTCTGTCCTTAGAGATCTGTAAAAATGCAACATTTAAAACTCCTCAGCCTCGTGAAAAAAAACCAAAGTCTCACTTGTTTCATTGCTGTACACTTAACAGATGGATTCCAGAACAAAAAAATATCTTATAGAGATATAGAGATATCTCTATATCTCTATAGAGATATAGAGATATAGGAAGATAGTGCACTTTAAGCTTACAACATTCCTTTTTCAAATCCTCAACAGTCACAAGTAATTATTAACACTGTTTTTCTGCAGCCTTTTCCTAAACACACGCAACCCTTCTGTTGTGAAATAAACAAGACAGCAACATTGGAATCTATTTTTTTTTCTGGTTTTTTTGTTTTGTTTTTTTTTAAGCGTGTGCTGTAGGAACAACTTTGACACCAAAATATCATGTAAATGAGATGTAAAGGTATGGCTCCTAAAGTCTGGATTAAATTCTCTTATAAAATTACAATTCAAGTTACTGGAAAACATAACTTTATAATCTTAAAAAGCAATATGCTCTTCTTAGACTTTTTTTTCCCATTTCTGTACTGTAAATGGAAACTTTAAGATGCAAGTAGAAAAAAAACCCCAAATTTCAGTACAGGTAACGCTGTGAATTTCTTGTAAGAAAAACATTATGCACAAAATGCAGCAAGTGAAAGTCCAGTATGTTCTTGCCTTTTAGCTAGTTGAGTTATTTCCATTCACAGTTGTTCAAATTGGTTCATTTCTGTAAGGCTAGTTTTACAAGAGTGTTCCTGTAAAGGTGAGAATATACAATATATACAGGAGATGCTGACTCAGTCCTCACTGGGTGGGAAAAATAAATTGTTTTAGGGAAAAGAGGATCAGCAGCCACATTTCTAGGCCTGAGCAGTGGAAGATGAAGCTTCTGTTTCTGCTGGTTTGGGAGTTTCCTTCGGGGTTTCTGCCTTCACCTCTTTTGCAGTTTCCCTGCTCTTGCTCCGGTCTTTGCGATCCTTCCCCCTCTCCCTGTCCCGATCCCGATCTCTCTCCCGATCCCTGTCCTTCTCCCGGCTCCGATCCCGGTCTCTGTCTTTCTCTCTCTCACGATCTCTGTCTCTGCTTCTTGATCTCTCCCTCTCACGTCTCCTGTAGGATTCCCTCTCTCTGTTTCTCGCTCTGTCTCGATCTCTGTTCCTTTCCCATTCTTTCCCCCGCTCTGAATCCTTCTCTCTGCTTTGGTTTCTGTCTCTGTTTTTATCCCAGTCTTTGTCTCTGTGTCTATCCCAATCCCTGTCTCTATTCCAGTTTCTGCCCCGGTCTCTATCCCAAGGTCTGCCGTGATCCCGATCCCTTCTTCTCTCCTCAAAGGATCTACCTTGTCGATTTTCTGCTTGCTGAGGCTCTGCCTGATCCTTGTCCTTGTTTCCTCCCTCATATCTCTCTCTCTGTCTCCCTTCAAACCCCTGGCCCCTAAACTCAGGATTTTTGCCTTCTCGGAAGTCAGGTGCTGACCACTGTCCTTCCGACTCAGATCCTTGTCCAGAAACATTGGAAAGAGATGCTGAAGGCCCAGCTTCCTCCCACATCTCTTTTCTGTGGGGATGGTTTGGAAGGTCCAGGAGCGGTCTTGGGTTTGCCTTCATACCTTGCTGTGACTGCCCTTGGAAATGAAACCTAGAAGGGGGAGGTTCGTTTTCTTCTGGAAACATTGCAGGATTGGCTCCCCTTGGTCCTCCAAATTGCAGAGGTGCTGGACCCCTCTGGTTGGCAAATCTGGGGGGTGAATTCCCTCGCCGTTCTTCAAAGGGCTGTGGCAAAAGTCCCCTTGGCCCGGGTATGTGATTTGGAGCTGGACCTCTCTGCCCTTCGAATTGATTTGGGTGAGGCCCTCTTGGTCCCCCCCCAAAATGCCCTGGGGATGGACCTCGTGGCCCTCCAAACTGAGGACCTCCCCTCTGTCCTTTAAACTGAGCTGGTGGGGGTCGTCTTTGACCTCCAAAGGGAAAAGGTGAAGGTCCCCTGTTTCCCATAAACTGAGGTGGATCTGGTCCTTCAAACTGTCCTGGAGGCCTAATCATGTCATTATATTGGGAATCTGAGAATTCCCTTTGCTCCATGGGAGGTTCCCTGCAATCTTCAAACTGGGATGGTGACATTCCCCTTGGAACACCATGGTAAGAAGGGGCAGGACCCCCCCTGTTGTCACCAAAAAGACCGTGCTGGGAAGAAAATAAAGAAGGAAGCTTTTGACCTCCAAATCTTCCTCTTTGCCCATCATTATTTGGAGAACCATGCTCTTCAGAGAACTGTGGTGCTGGTCCCCTAAAATTAGGTCCATGAGGTCCTCCAGGTGCATTGACCATCACTGGGCCCCCTTTCTGCCCTGCCATAGAAAATGGGGGTCCAGCTCGGTTTTCTTCAAAGTGCTGTGAGGAAGGTCCCCCCTCACTCTGAACTGATGGAGATTCAATTTGTTCTACAAATTGATGAGACTGAGGATTTCTCTGTTCATCATATTGCACTGATGCAAGACCCCTCTCTGGCTCAAAGTGACCAGCTGCCTTCTCCTGAGAAGCAAACATTGGATTCGAAAAAGAATCCATTCCCATGACTTCTTTTGACTCATTTGGCCAGGACACATTATGCATCTCCTGCAAAGCTGCACTGTCATTCGATGTGGAGAAATTAGGCTGAAAAGAGGTACTTGGAGGTGTTGGGAGCAGCACTTTACGTAAAGGTTTGGATGCAGGGGGTTCTCCAGAAGCTGTTTGACTGACACTTTCCATATTAACTTGAGCTGTGTTTTCAAACATGCTGTTAGATGCTTCCTTCTGGGACACCGTAGGAGCCTTTTCACTTGAAACCCAGTTTTCACTACTAAAACCAGGCTGAGCAGCAGAAATTAAAGTTTTCTCTTCTTTGCCAAGTGAAGCCTGCAAAGGACTGGGGAAAACTGATGGAGAAATGTCTTTTGGGGGCATCTCATTCTGTACCCCTGGTGGTTTCATTCGGGCATCACCACTCTCATTGGCCTCTGTTGCCATTCTCCTGGCTTGGCGAGGATCCCTGCTCTGCCTTGGCTCACAGCCCTGGTTTAAAGCTGGTGCTTGCTGGTTCAGAGATGAAACTAAATCTCCTTTTTGTGCAGCTTGCTGGTCCTGATGGAACAACTCAGTCCTCATGAGGGAAGACTTTGGTGGTGGTGACATTAAAGCATCAGACACCGAAAAATGAGCCATTGAAACACCAACAGCTGCTCTTTGTTGTCTGAGGGCTTCTTCCTGTTCCTCCAGTTGTCTTTTCTGCTCTTCTATTTGCTTGTTTAACTCTTCCAACATTTTTTGCTGCTCTACCAAGGATGAGGACGTGGATAAATCGGGCACATAGGAAGCAGATGTTTCTGAGGAACTGCTTTTAGTGTCTGAGTACATTTTGTTGGGTAAATCATCAACAGCAACTTTTGCTTCTTCCAAGATGGTTTCATCTTCTGGATCGTAGGCCTCATCCTCTAGCTCTGCTGCAGTAGATGGCTTCTCCACACTATACCTTTTGTCAGTCTCACCAGTCTGCATCTCAAAAGCTTTCTCTGGACCATATTCCTCCTCAGGATCATACGGTCTGTCATCCTCCTCCTCTTCTATAGCTTTGTCCTTGGACATCTGCCCAAACTGTTGCACGATGGGGTCTAACAAAGGAACCCCTGAAATTCCTCCATCAGCAGCAGCTTGGCTTTCCTGATTTGAAGGCTGGACGGTTTCGGGATCCTTAGCAGGAGGCTCAAATGTTTTCTTCTTGCCAAAAAGGGTCTGCAGGATGTGCTCCAGAGGTGTGGCAGTTTTGGAGGATGAGGAATGGGCAGGAGCAGCAGCACTTGCAGAAGCAGCAGGTGAGACAGGTGGTGGGGCAGTGGTTGTGGTTCCACTTTTAATCGAGGACAAAATTTTTAATACTGAGGGGGTGACTGCTGAGGTGTCTGGAACAGGAGGTGGAGGAGGAGGAGGAGGTGGTGGAGGGGATCCTGGTGGTGTTGTGCTGACACCTGAATCTCCTGCATAAAGGGTGTATTTTGGGGTCTTCTTCTCTAGTGGCCCTCTGGAGAACAGGGATGTGTCTGTCTCCTCATGAGCTTGAATTCTGCTTCTCTTTTCCTCTATCTTTTCTGTTTCCATGCCAGAGGCCAAACGTTTCCCTTTCTGGCAGATAACCAAGCCAAGGATTATATTTGGCCGAGATGACTCGAGACCTGGAAGAGAACACAAAGATTGCATATGTAAAAACCTAATTTTTCATTATGCTTTCAACAGAAACTTATTGTTTAGTGTAGTAGCAGCAACACAAGTCATAAATGTAACAGTTTTTCTAAATTCTACTTGATGATCTACTGGTAATTTGCATTAGTCTATAAATATATGCATATATTGGTATATAATAAGTAAATAAATGCTTTAAATCCTCCCTTAAAATTTTAAATAAAAGGCTGCAGCATCAGATATGATTATTAAAAAGTGTCTCTGCAAAAGAGAAAGTTGTTTGGTTTTTTTAATTGCTGTCCCTCTCTCCCTGAAAAAATACATATTTACTTCTAAATGGTTTGCAAATATGTTGTACACACAAAGACAAAGAAAAGTGAGAAAACCTGGGCTAAACTTCAGAATTGTGTTCCCCAAACTCCTGTTTGGGGTTTTTTTTTCCAGCTAGTTTATTTTAAAAGGTGACAGAACCAGTGAAACCAATCAAGCAAAGGAGAGCTTAAGCAGACAGAAGTTTAGGATGGGGTGACAGGGACTGTGTTGGGTTTCTCTGCAAGAAAATCCTTGGCTAAGTAAGAACTTGGGGTCTGCTGAGGGCAAGGGGACCCCAAAGCCTCCACTGCAGGGCTGGCCCTGATGCTGTAGGATTTGCTATGGGTAAAAAACACTGTAAGCAGAATGATTCCTTGGTGAAAGCTTCAGACTTGAATCCTTGGAGAAGGATGCTGGAAGATGAGAGGAAAGTTTCTGATAAAGAGGAAAAATGCCAAGGTCTGTAGGTTGGTTTCAAGTTACTCTATTTCTTCCTTTTACAGGCACAGATCCCACGGGCACTTGTGGAAGATAAAAATGTCCAGAATAAAGGGCAGGGAGTAAATCCTTTACCATACAGTTGGTGGCAAACGTTGAAAATCAAAAGAAGTTTTGGTAACTTCTGAATTTAATGACTTTAAAAAGCCCCTTTTTTGTCTTTCCCATGTGTGTTCCATTAGAAACCACTGGAATCCAGCTGGGAAGCAGCAATACAGAAAGATAAAATAATCTGTAATGTAACAGGTAAGATTCTCTATGGATAAATGATAAGGGGAGGATTCTGAGCTATGCTGTTCCTTCTACTCATGGTCCTGCAGGAGTTTTATACGTATGTTCCTTGCTCTTATTAAAACAAACCACCTGCTCATTAAGGAACAATTTAAAAATATCTAATTATTAGCACTGAAAACTTTGAGACCAACAACAACCTCAAACCTCAGAGTTACAGACATATTCCATTAGCAAACCCCATGCACAGATCCATTACTTTGCTGAAACAAAGGATTTTTAAGTGGACTCGAATTTACCAGCTAAAGATAAAATTATCTTTTTTTTTCCTCCATAAATTTATGTTCATGTTTAATAAACTTCACCTTTTCCAAGATTTTTAGTTGCTAACTTCACACTAAGAAATCAGTACAAGAGTTCAGTGTGATTAAATGTGAAGTTTTGTTGGTGAGAAGTTTCCATCACTCTCACAGCTTTGGCTAAATTCCTCTCACATTCTGTGTGCTGGTTGTACCAGTCCAGTGAAACAGTTTGATCTGATAAAAAACCCAGCACAGTCTGGTAACTCCCTTGAAATAATCTTTTTTAAAAGACCAGACAAAAGTATAATGAAAATATGAAGCCAATCTAAACTATCTGCTTGAGATTCCCTTTCAGGAATGGTGCTCATTAAAATGACCTTGAGAAATAAGAATAATAGTGAAAATGTTTGGATAACAGTTATTCTGCAGAATACATTCTTGATCCAAAATAGAATTAACACTATTTCACAGGTCAAGTTTTACATAGCTCTGTGGTTAAGAGGGTACTGGACATGCTGGTTTAAATAATCTTTTAATACCTGTTTGTACAGCTAAAACTCAGTGCCAAAAGTTGGGTTTTTTTTTTCCCTGGAGGTACAAAATCTGTGCTTAATAAGTATTGCCAAATTTCACCTTATTTAGAAAAAAAATATATATACATATAAAGCAAAGCAATCAGCTATATTGCTAATTTGCTAATAGTTCTGTACATGCACCAATTTGCTGTTTAAGAGGGGTTGAGATGATGAGATCTATAATGAAAGTATGGAGGAGAGGAACTAAACAAATCATTATGTTCTTATGCTTTTATTATCCAAAATTTCTATTATCCAAATACTTTTTACTTCTATTATCCAAACTATTATCTATTACTTCTATTATCCAAATACTTGACTTATCCAAATCCCCCTTTCCACCCACAACTTAAAACAACTCCACCAGTTCTGATCACACTAATTTACCACCTTAAATGAAACTATATTACTATAGAAGATTGAGGCATGAGTTCAAAACTAAGACAACTGGGGAAAAAAGCCACATTCATCATAGACTTATGAGATAGAAATGGTTCACTGTGTGTGAATTTACTTTATGTTTTATCAGTATCTAAATAAAGACTTCACACTTGGCCAGCACTGACCAGTGAGGAGAACCTCATAAACTGGTTTTCATCCACAGACTCCCAGTAGGCATTCACTGTTCTGTTGTTAATGTTTTAGTTATCTGCTTTAACACAGACTTGTGATTTCTGCAATTAGTCACAATGAATCTCAAACACTGACTGAAATAAGCAGGTTTCAAAACTCCATCAGACAGGCTACCTAATAAACAGCAATTACTGAACAAATCAGTTCTCAATCCCTGTAAGAAACAGAGATCAAGTCACTAATTAAAGCATGGTAAAATTTTAATACACTTTCAAAACAATAAATTCCAGTAGTAAGTTAATAGCTATAGTGATGATTTAGTTGTTTAGAGTTTAGTCATCATAGAATAAATTAATTTAAAGGTTACATTTTGATACTGTAATTTTACACACTATTACAAGTTATTCCTAACCTGGCTTCAAGAGTCACTCAGCTCAAAGAGAGCAAATATTAAATTCTTTTGAATGGAAACACACAGCTAAGCATCTCAAAAGTTAGTCCAATACCCATAGACAGGTTAAATGTCTAATTTTAGGTAGTAAGAAGCCTGTTGTCTCCAGCCTCCAACTCCAGGACTGTCACTCACAACCATTTCCAAGCTGTGTCAGCAGTAAGCAGCTTCCAGTGCTAAATTATTTATAAAGCAATCATTATCCTGTAATGTATTTGCAGTCCACATCCTGATTTTCTTGAGTTACAGCCTGCAACTAAAGCTCTTAAAAATTAGGATTAATATTTCTTCCTCTTACCCTTCAATACATTTTTTCTTAGGAAATAGGGGCCACGTTTCCTTCTCAGCAGCAGCTGGTGCCAAGTTACCTGCACTGATACATTCCTGATTTCTGCACAAAACCATGGGAAAGGACCAAGCATAACCCTGGGGCACATTATTAAATGAGAGCAACTTTGTGCTCTCAGGTCAGGGATCAAATCACCCCCAGCATTGCCACAGAGCTGCACATGAAGGAGAAGTGCTGGCTGGCAGAGAACAAAAGGTCCTCAGTGCCATCTTCTGCTGCTTTTCATGGTATCTGCTGAGATGAACACACCTGAGTCCAGCTAATGACATCCATACAGTCCAAATTCTGTTCCATTTGTTGCATTTTTAAAGTGCATTCCATAAAGCATGAGATTTCATGCCTTTAGATTTAAGGAACACCATCCTGCTCTACTATACAGCACTATTTGTGGGATCCTTTGCTGATATATGGCTATTTTATTAAAATAAAGCTATTTTAACTACTTAAGATAGATGTTACATTCCCAACGTTGCCACTAAATCCCCGTTTAGAGTATTTTTTACAATATCCACAGCTGCTAAGGAACATTGTGTGGATGTAAAGCCAGCAGGTAAATTCACATACAGGCAACCACTGCAAAAAGGCAAAGCTGAAGAGCCCAGTGATGCAGAAAATCTGATAATAAATATTCCCAGATGAACTAAGTATAAATCTGGATAACCTTCCATTTCCCTGTTTTTAAATCACCCAGGTCAAAGATTTTTGTAGATCTTCTAGGTACTAGTGAAGCTTAGAAGTCCTCAGTTGTGTTCCCAGTCCATCAGAAAACAGGAGAAAGTCATAATCCATATGTGCCTGATGGACCTGGTTGGTACAGCTGGAATCTCTTCTAACTAGGATTTCTGGAGTGGCAGGGTTTGATTGTCCTTCCCTTCCTCCCCCCTCCAGTCATATTTAGAAGTCATCTTAAGCTATCTAAAGCATTTTGCTTTTTGAGTCCTGGCTAAACTCTATTTGAAGGTACACAATTAAATTTAAGGAGACAATGACCACTTTCTGTAAAATATTTTTATTGATTGTGAAAGCAAGAAAAAGCAAAATTCCATCAGATGTCATTAAGAAGTGCAGATTACATGTTGGTTTGTTGGGTTTTTTTTTTATGCTGTGGTTTTAATACATACACAAAAACTCCAGAAAAACAGCTTACCTGATATTTTTGCCCCCCATACTGGATTTTGGGTTTTAAATATGAACACAACTTAGCACAACTGTGAGGTAAAGGCTGCTACAGAAGCTTCCAAGAAGAGTGAATTGGTGGCAGAAGTCTAAGTGGATCTCTATGACTTTTTTCCATCATATGGCCTTTGCCTTTGGAACCTTATTTCAGTTCTTACCCTTTTTCCACTTTGCCTACAAACACTTATTTTAACTTGAAAATCTGGCTCAAAAACTACCTCCAAATTACATCTGTATTTCTTCTGAATAATTGCCCCCACTTCTGAAAAACCTTCACACTTGAATCTCACCCAAATAAACCAGGCTGACATTACAAATTTGTCTGCTAATACTTAGCAGAATTCACCTATGTTCACCAACCTCCAAGCTGAGGCAAGTTTCACTTCCAGTGAAATCCACAATGGAAGAGTAAAAGGAAGTGTGAAAAGGAAAGTTGATATTTCCACAGGAATGCAAGGCAGGCAACAATGAGGTAAATAACCTGCTTTAGCAAGGCATTTAACCATCCAGCCAAGTGACATTTGCAGACATTTACAGCTGATTCCATGGCCAATCCCCTTGTGTGTCCAGAAATAAGAGTATTCCCTTTTTCTGGCTGGGAAAACCAGTTAATGAGTATGAGGTACTGAGATTCAAGGATTATAGCTCTACTGCTTTAATTTAGATAGCAATAATCCTCCCTTTTTTAGCTACAGCCTCAAAACAACAACCTTGTGCACTGTACAAGGATGGGAAGATGGACTTGGGAGTTTTTTCTGAAAAATAATCTTTTCTGAGGATGCAGAGCAAGTGCCCTTTGCAGTCTCATGGAGGAAGGGAAAGCATTTTACTACTGATGTCTCATTTGCTGTTGTTGTTAGGTCATTAATACCTGAAAACCCATCCCAGCCCCCACTGCTCCTGCATATAAGCTCTGAGAATGCTTTATTGAGGTCAGTCCTAAACTTGCATTTGAGGAGCAGAGGATTTCAATCAGCTTCTCAGAGAGATCAGCTCCTGGCATCTTTGCTGTTTCATACCCACCATTTCACATTCTGCAAACCATGACAATGAAGTTTTGCCTTCATTGTGACCTCGAGTTCTTCAGCTTCTCAATCTGTTTGGTTCTCTAAAACCCCAGCTACTTATTTGCAGACTAAACATAAGCATCTCCTCCACCTCCTTCATCCTCAGATGAAGATGACTTCAAATTTTGTAATAGAAGAGATTTTCATGGCTGAATTCATTCTCAGTTCTTCTGTCACCACCTTTGGGCACACTCAACCCAAGCATTACTACTGCTGATTTTAACTAAAAATGAGGATTATAATCTAACCTGCTTATACCACCTAACTCTAGGAAATGGGGATTCCTTTCCCCCCAATAAACCCATCTTCAGAAGGCAGTGATTTGGCTAGAGTTTGGCCCAACTAAACCAAAACATCTCAAAGACCTTGTGCACCATATTGCACCCAGAGTGCAACACTGAGCATGAGACAATGTAGTGAAACCACTATAAATATTACCTTTGTCTTCAGAGACTTCTTGAATCTTCTGTGGGATAAGTTTCCTGCTTGATTTAAGTGCTGGTGAATGGCTGGTAAGGGCTAGGTTTTGTGGATTTAGGGGTTGCTGCAGATAGGGTGAGGGGTTTTGTTGGTTTGTTTGGATTTTTTTTCAATATAGTGGCTGCTCCACATGACTTTATAGGTGAACTCATCCTCCTAACAGCAGATAAGCATCTGGGTGGAAAGGCTATATAAATTTCAGACAATTTTGCATCTTGAACAGAGATTTGGATTGGATTTCCAATTTTTCCCTCTTTACAAACTCTAAAATTTGGTTTCTATACAAAAAAAATGAATAATCCTTTCATTAAACATTCAATACCAACTTGTTGCAGATTGACTTTTGCTTTGTGATTTTTTTTTTTTTTCCACCTAGCATTTAACCTCCCCTGTTTTGTGCTTACCTGGTCCCTCAAAGGGCAAGAGTTTGGAAGGAATTGGGTCCTTAGAACTCAGGGGGATCAGGTAGAGATCCTTGATATGCCTGTTGTTATTAGCTACAACACCAAAACGACCACGACTGCTAAAATAGGAGTAGAGAGAGATATAGGCAACTTCTTCTTCTTCTGTTGCAGGGTGGAAACGAATCAAACACAATTCCTGTAATACAAAAGCAAAGTGAAAAAAATTCAACCTGGAATATAATCAAATAAAACAGTAAAGGGGAAATGCCAGGGGTAAAACTAAATTGCACATTTATAACTGCAGCTGTATTTTAAAGGAGTACTGCTGGTCAGTTTATGTTAAAATAGGGTTAGGTTTGTCATTTTCAAAATACTTGTGTATCTTACATCAAACTAAGTATCTTGAGGCTCAAATTGATATGAAAGAAATGAAAAATTCTTATTTCCATGATTATATCTCTATACTCTGCATAATTTTTCACTTCTGAAGTGTTTTTAATAGTAAAATCTATTATATATAAAAGTTTCATATTTCATTTTTAATTTTTAATACTGGATAGATAAAATTTATGATGTTCAATCATTAACAGTAACTTTAATGACAATTTACTATGCAGGAGAGAGAGAGATCAAGAGGCTCTGCTGTTCAATGGACATGTTTCTTCAATACATCTAAACTTCTGAAGTGGTGCCAGTAGTTTTCCTGTCTATTTTTGCCATTCACTCATTTATATTATAACAAGTTGCCATCTTATATGGCTGCATTTTTTTTTTCTTCTGGGTTTTGCAAAGGATTTTAAGTGAATACCTTAGAAAGTGAAGATTTGAGTTTGCCAACATAATCCCAGACTGTCTTCGGTGAGATCCTCCCACCAATATGAATTGTATCTGGTAAATCCTAAACAAGAAGTATTAGATGGTAGTGTGAGAAAAAAAAAAAAAAACCATAAGAAAATCATGTTTAAAGCAGTGCAGAGTGCCCCATCCCAGCAGTCCAGAGCATAAAGCACTGTTATATTTTAGTAGATTTTCTGCATACTCTTATGATTCTGTATTTCTAGGTGGTTGATCATGGCCTGTTACCAAAAGGCAAACAGTATAAATCAAACAGAAAAAGCAGCAGCTATCTAATCATTCTGTACCCCCACTATTTGCTTTGTTCTTACAGGAAGCTGCTGTTGGAAATACAGATTTTCTCCACACTTTCAAGTTGCTCAGCAAATGCTGCTCTTGTGACTAGAAGCCACCTGAATTCTACTGAGTCATGAGACCACTGAAACTCATTTTAGCAAAAGCAACACCAAACAGAACTACCAACCCTGCTAACTGAAGTCCTAAAACACACATTTGTGTGCAAAACTTCCTAATAGTCAAAGAAAATGCACTTCAGAGAAGAGAAAAAACTTATTTTAGAGTATATCTTTACACTGTCTCATTACTTGAATGTACACCCTTGAGAATAACATCCCCTTACTGGATTTATTTGGAAATTAGAAAAAAGAATGATATAGCTCACAAATGGTCAAAGAGAATTTTGTAACACATCACATCAGTGACCTGCCTGGTTTGAGAACAGCATGAGAAACCTACTTTAAAATCCTGGCTCTGAAACTTTAATTTCAAAAAATAAAGATGAAATAAAGGTATTATTCTAAGTCAGATTCTAACATATGCATAAATATATTGAAAGACATCAATATATTGAAAGACATCAATATATTTAAAGACACGGGAATTCTTCATGAATCTGGGAGGGATTTTTAAAAGGTTTTTCTTGAGCTATTATTCCTATTCCTAACAGGATGCCATTTATCACTGCTACAGCTCTAATCTAACTATAAATTTTTTATACATGTACAGTGACTCCAGCCTCTCTAGCCCCAGGAACTGCAGTACAGATTGATTCCAAACACAGAAAGGTGTCAGTGCTAACGAACCTCGCTAAGATAATCAAAACCCCCGGAGACAGGATAGGCTTTAGTGACAAATTTGGCCACACTCTGCATGTTAATGAATCCTTTCCAAATGGTGTTGAGCCGAGAGAGAAAGAGGGAAGTGTCACTGTCCTGAGGTGAGCGTGGCTCTGCAGCACTGCAAAACAAATCCAAACCAGAGAGGTTACACAAGACAAATGAGAACGGTCCCTTCTTTTCTCCCCTCCTCCTACAGATCAATATAATTTACAGATTTTTTACTAAATGCTTTGTAAGTGTTTTCCATTAACTTGGTACTAGTGGGAAAAAAGCAAGGAGTAACAGAAAATAAGCTTGTAGCTGCAAGAAGGTGCTGCAAAGTATGGTTTGTATACAATGCAGTTAGCACTGTAACTGTTGTGATCCTGACTTTATTATTATAAACTAATCTGCACTAGATATTTGCCACTACTTGAGTCAATAATATGCATCTGAAAGAGATTCTCAAATAGAGGACCTTGCTATGAATAAAAAGCTTTTTAACTGCAGGTTCATAAGGACATACTTCACCATATTGAATCATACTATTGTGTATACCCAAAACACCAAAGAATCCACTTCCTTTCAAGGATCAATTGGTTAATTTTAATTCATACTCATGAATTCAGATGTAACAGTATTTTCAATCAAAATGGAAATCTGGAAATGCTTTTAAACCATCTCACTCAGCTGCTTTCTATACAAGGAGACTTTTAAGTCTGTGCAACTCCTTCAAGTTGCATTTAGCTCCTCAAACACATTTCAGAATCATCTCTTGCCAGCATACATTGATGACCTGAAAATATTACCAACTAGAGAAGGTAGATGAGGAGCTGGTAAATTAAAAACCTGAACTTTGAAGCTGAACAGCACTTTTAGTTGGGAGGAGGGGAATGGGACATGGGATTTTGAAGATAACCACATTAAAGATTGGGTAGCTTGGCTTACTGTTACGTATACGCACTTGATATTGGGTGACTGATGAACTGCTAGGTATCTCGGATCTGGTGAGGATGATGGTTTTGTTAATATTGATTTGGGGACAGTCATAACTGGTTTGGAAGTGTCCTGTTTTGTTTCCCCAGTTGAAACTTTGTCAGCCACAGGAGCCGAACGCAGGGCTGGGGCTGCAACACCAGAGGAGCCGCTCATTGCCGTCCTGGGGTCTCTGCCAGAAACTGTTACGGTTGTGACAACTGTGGCAGCACAAGAGGCAGGAAAGGAAGAAGTCTCTTCAGGGACAGAAGAGTCTGTATTGTTATGGCCCTGGGTTGTAGGAATGTAAGTTCTTTCCACAGTTGGCTGAGAAACTGTTTCTGCTGCTGGTGCAGCTTCTGTTTCCATCGCGTTTTCGGTGCCAGCCTCTTTGGCAGACTCTGCTGCTGGGGCTGCTGCAGAACTTTCATACTTGGGCTGTACTTCTGATTTTGATTTTGACTCCTTTTTAACAGCAGCCATTGACTTCATCTTCTTAGGTGGTACTTCATCTTCAGATGCTGAAATCTGACCTATAAATTTATTTTTAAAACTTTGGGTTACTACTTAACAATGAAATAAGTTTGAAGAGAAAGACAAATAAACAAACAACACTCTAAACATAACAATTCCTTTACTTTGCACCAAATCAGATAGATACCTGTGCAGATTTTGCAGTTCAGGTCAAAAAGATGGGCTCGATGTTGACTTGTTGTATCCTTCAACATGCTGCTAAAAGCATCTAGGGAAGGAGCACTGTTTAAATTTGGTGCACTCCGAGCTGACTCTTGCTGCTCCTAGAAGTGAATAAACAAAATATATTCCAGTTGAGCATTCATTTCAACCAGAAAATTTCAACTTTGAAATGTCAGTTCTATAAAAAAATTAAATATTAAGGGCCTTAGTTAATGCATATCATGTCAGAGTTGTCAAATAGTATTTGCTGTCATTTCATCCCATGGTGTTCTGAAGCAGATAGCTGACGTTCATAAATAAAAGATATATGAAAGATAAATAACTAAAAATAAAAGACTTATCTGTAAATTGACAGCTAGGGCTGAAAAATACACAGCATTTTAGAAGTGCATGCAGAAAATGCCATCATTTGGTTGGGGCACTCCTTCAAACTAAAAGGAAAAATGCTCCTAACACACCTACTAGGAGATAATATCCTTGCAGTTGATGGAAACAATCTGCACTTCTGATGAGAAATCTGAGTCCCTAAGTTACCATTTATCTCCCTCCATGTCTTCCTACCAAACAACAGCCAACACTTACATCAGAATCAGAGACTGGGGGTGAATCTTCCATATTTACAACTGGCACATGTTCCCGTTTCACAGACACTTTCTTGATTTCGTGAGATTTGCTTCTTGCCTCTATCATCTGAAAGAAACAAACCCATTTTGGTCAGAAATGCAAGTGTTTATTTTATAATTTTATTCTGTACTTTGTTATCATTGGTGGTAAAGGTGCACTGAGGCTGAACATTGTTTTGTTAGGAAGAAAACGGAGCATTAACATAACATTAACATAACACAGGTGGTAAGGACTGATTGATATCTGTTACTCACTGCTTTAGGTGGTTTTTCTCTCCATACAGACAGTTCTTTAGATAACAGTTCTTCTGGTTTCATTCTCACCAGTTTTGACAGGGGGATTTCTTCCCGAAGAACCCGATGAAAAAGCCCCTGAAAACAACAGAGACTTTGTTGCCATGCTGAAGAGAACCTGCTTGGTAACTAACAAGATCTACAGTGCTGAACAGGCAAAACCAGTTCCAGTTTCTTAATTCCCTATTAAACACACCAGCTACTTGCAAGCAACCAGAAAATAAGGATGAAACAAACAAAGGATGAACTTTCCTTCTTATCATATCTATCAATGTAACTGAATAGGCATGTCAGACATTCCTCCTGTCTCAACTCTATTGTAGAAATTAAAAAATAAAAGAGGTTTTGTGTATTCTGCAAGTGGATATTGTCACCTGCACCACCAGCCATTTTTTTCCCTTTTATAGCATAATCATGCACAATATCCAACACATACTAGAGCAGAAATGAATAAAGTCTGTGTTAATCTTAAGAAAGCCATTCTCTACAGAAATATTTCACACCAAACACCCAAATTTAATAAATTCACACAATCACCTAAAGTAGACTTTGAATACCAACTGGCTAAAAAAAATAAAAATTAATTATTTGAATGGCTTTATAATATTTTACAGTGTAATTTGTAAGACCATATCTTGAAGCTTTTAATATTGAGGGCAGAGCCTGACATATCATTAAAACCCAAAAATATATTTCAGTGTATGTTTACTGTTTAAGGAAACTGCAAACCTGGTTTTTGGGGTCCTTGAGATTGAACATGATGCTTCTGTATTTACTCTTGTATCTGTTGTCCGTAACTTGAAACAAATTAAACATCTCCTTCTCAATATTGAGTGCTACTCTCCCTACTTCACTCTCAGTCATGACCAGATCATCACTATCATTGACTCTGTTAAAAACAAAAGGGTTTGTGCATTTGTTAGGCATCAGGCAGCATTCAGAAAAAGTATCTTTTCAGAAGAAGGAGCTGAGCCCGACTCCTCCTCACTCCAGGAGGGCTGAAGGCTCCTCTAGAACAACTCCAAATCAAAGTTTATCCCAAGACCTTGAACTTGGGAACTAGAGCAACCTTTTGCTGCTTTTGAGAACTGATCTCAGCCTTCACCACTGCTCTGCTCATGGCACTGATGTTAGGAATGACACAGAGAGCCCAAACGCTTGAATTTTATTCCTGGATTTTCTACTGTGAACAACATTTCCATTTCAGAGACAGGAGTTACTGAGGGCTGGCATGAGCACAAATAATCACTGTGAGAAAATCTGCTTTTGTTTGTTGGTTTTGTTTTCTAAGTGACACAACTGATGAGGGTTTGCTGCTGCTGATTTTGATGTTGGGAGGGGAAAGAACCTCCGCTTCAGCAAGGCTTTACCCCTTCACTATCAGGTTTCCTAAACTATTTCCCTATAAACTCTGCCATAACCAAAACCTGCCATCCACAGATTCATAATGCAGAGCACCTGCATGATCAAAGCTTCTATTCTATTATTTAATTCTTCAATTTAATTTAATTCTATTCTATAATTTAATTCTTTATTGCCTCAATAAAAATAGTGGCTTTTTTTTAAAGGCTTTTTCACATGCATATTTATTGTATATCAGGTTGCTTTTTAAAAAATATATAAACCTGAAATGCCAATTATACTTGTAGCTATTTGTGGTATAAATTCAAGCCCTCAACAACCCTCATCAAGAAGTAAGCACAACTCTGCAGGTTAATTCTGCAGGCTAACTCTTTATGTCTAGCTGCAGCGTGCTACATAAAAGAAGTTCTTTGAATTCCCACCTCTTCCACAAAATTTCTTTTAGGGATCGTCGAATATTTTGGCGAATCTGAGAGTTAGGTTGTGACTGGCCAGGGCTGGCTGAGGCTTTGGCTTGGCTACTTCCAGATGCAGCAGAAATGGAAGAGAGTGAAGGTTTTTTGACTCCTCCACCCAAAGTGGAAGCTGCAGCCAGTTTTTTGGAAACCGAGGAGCCTTGAGAAAGGGAGCTCTGCTTGGAGGGGATGCTGCCTGCTGCTGGAACAGTGCCTGAGGAAGGCCAAGGTTTCTTGGGAATTACACCTTTGAAACTTCCAGCAGGTTTAAGTGGCTGCTTGGTTAGTGCTGGGTTAGAGAAGGACGGGGATTTCTTGGAAGGAAGATTCTTAGGGAGAGAAGATGCCTGTTTCTCTATTACAACTGCAACAGTTTTCTTTGGTGCTGCTGTAGGCTCTGCTCTGTCTTCCTGCTTTTTCTCTTCCCTTTGAGCTGTTAAAACAAAGAAAAGACAAGATGAAAGGCTTAACTTTGTAACTTCCTGAAGATCAGTTACCAATCTATAAAGAAAAGCCTGTGAAATGCTATCTCCAGAGAACTTATCAAGGAGGCAATAGAAGCTATTTAGTTTCACTAGCCTTAAAAAAATAATAATTTAAAAACAATGTTGACAATTTTTGGGAAGAAATTTGTCTTTCATGCTTCAGAGAGTACTTTGTCTGAAGAGATTAAAAGAGTTCCACTTTGGCTCTTACAGAATCTTATTTACAATCTATGCAAGAAAACTGAGGAAAAAAAAAAAAAAAAGGCACCACCTTCAAAGATTCTTGAGTAAGATAAGGGTCAAAAATACCTCAAACTTTTACATGTTAAAAAGAAATTAAAAAAAAAATAAATAAAATTCAGTACAATCCACATTTTGCATTTAAACAGCAGAATTCACATGGGACTTTACAGGACCTGTTAGAGGCTGACCTGAGGATGGAGCTCACAAAACCTAAAGTGTAGCATTAATGAAGTTCAATAAACCCTGTTATTAGAATTGATGTCATATATAACAGAATATACAAAGCATAAGTAAAGGTTCCAGTTTTCACTCCTGTTGAAAATACACCTGCACAGGACTTTAAAAACAAGTATTTCTTTAAATTACATTTAATCTCTCCACCTTCTGGCCCTGACAGGAACAACTCAACACAGCAAAAAATGTCAGCCCCAAAGAACCCACAAACCCCCAGCAGAACCACCTTCATTTACAAAGCATCCAAGTGACCCAACACTTGCACACTCATCCTGACAGCTCAAACAAGGGAGGGTTCTGATGGAAATATCAAAAAGCAGCTCCTGAAACAATTGTTTCAATTAGAAAAGCCAAGTTTTCTCCCCAGAAAGCCTTCCTCCCCTCCCCATCAATCCCTAGATAACCACTGACCAGTTAACAAGTTGATTTTTAACCTGATGTTTTTAGGTGAGGGTTTGTAAATGAAGTAGCAAAGAAGCCCTCGAGAAGTGCAGGACACTTCCTGGCACAGATGTAGGAATTTCTGTATCATTACCAGGGACCAAATGGTCCCTCTTCATCTTCCAGCTCTGCAGTTCTGAGAGCAGAAATCAGGAGGAAGGGTTTGAATTCCCCAATCTGCTCTCAGATGGATTTGAAGGAGCCAAAGCACTCCTGGGAAGCCCAGTTCAATAAACCCCACATCCCAGCCCAGGCTTTCCAAGGCAACACACCTGCAATGGGCCAGGTTTGGACTGGTTAACAGACCTGATGGGATATTCCCATAATTTGGGAAGAAATGGCCTTGCAAGCTTTTTCCATAGCTCAGGTACCCCCTGACTCTCAGCACGTGCTCCCAGATGCTTCTAAAAGTTCTTCAGGTGCTCTCCTGGTTCTACCACTGCCTGAGATGAACTAAGACACAATGAACTTCTGTGAGGGTGTAATCCATGCTGGAATGCAGGGAGAAGAGGATCCAGAAACACCATGTATTCCTCCTTATTAATTTCTCCTACAAGCATTTTACCTTGAAGAATTTTTCTGGGATTTATCTATTTGAAGTGTAAAAACAACCCACCTGCCACAATGCATTAAATCACTTCAAAGGCTGAGATGTGGCCAGGAAGCAGATAATTATTCCTCTTATGTTATTCCCATAGTTTCCCTAGAGACTGCTCTTGGTTACTGTCAGAAACTGAGCTAGAAAGCCCCTCTGGGTGACCCACCACGTCTGCCCTCATCTCCTCACCCTCCCCTGCCCCCTACCACCACCCTGGGTGATGGCAATGCCAGGAGGGAGGCTGAGGATCAGAAACCACTGCTGATGGCTTTAGTTTGGCCAAATGAGGCACTCAGGATTAAGAGAGCAAGCCAAACTCTTCTGAGTGAATAGCCTTGAACAGCGAGATGAACATCCAAACCATGTGCACTGATAAAGCTGCAGGAATTCCTCTAAATCCATCCTCTTTTTTTGCCTGGTTTATTGTATCTTCTGCACAGATTTGTTCCTTTTCAGGCAGGTTGGACAGGAGAATGATTCCTGTGACTCACCATGGGAAGCCAGGACAGCACAGCACAGCTGGGGTTTCAAAACAACAGCAAAATTCAGCCCTCAGTGCTAAGACCTTCAGTCCTTTTGGTTTACAACAGAAACACAAAATGTGAAATTGTAGATTTTTATGTCATCCTCTACATGCTTTTTCATGCCTTCTTCCAATCAAGCAAGGGCTACACTGCTAAAATAACACAGCCAAGCTGCTTTGTGTCAGTAAGATGTTGTATATGTGGGAACTACCTCCATCCCACCAACGTTTCAATGCCTCAAACAGCTACATCAGAGTAAGAATATCTACTTGTAAAATAAAAAGGTACAACTACAAAGGTAAATTGGGGTGCCCCGGGGCTGAAGGGCAGCAGAATCAATAAGAATCCAAGAAGAAAGATGCAGAAGCATCCTTTATTCTGCAGATTGACACCATGACTATTCAGAAAGGCTTCCAAATGAAGGCAATGTAATTCTGTGCTTCTTCAGCCCACAGAAAATGTGCAAATAGTTCATCTGCTTCATGAAAGTTTAAGTTTCAAACTACAATACTGCTTTACACCAACTACAACTGACTGTATAGCAGTGCTCTCATTAGAGAAACAGATAGTAAAGACTTTGTATGTACTAACTCAGTCACACGTGGTTTACTCAGTCCTTCAGAATATCTGCCAACTGCTCTTTCAGGTTTTTGGGACAAACCTCACTGTATTTGAAGGACCCTGTCCAATACGTGTGCACATTTTGACAAAGAATCAAGATTATTTAGACCTTATGTATGTAAATATCCAGAGATGGCTGTAGACTAACTTAACCTACAAAAAAAAAAAAAAAAAAAAAAAAAACCAACCCAAATCCAAACAAAAAAACCCACTTATCCAATTTTGACTATGAGAAACCAGAATTTTCTTCTGCCACATAATGCAGCTGAACCAACTCAGTGTCATTACTTGGGTCTTGGATCCACCAACACCCAGCTGGGGATGAAGGAGCAGGATTGACTCTTCTGCTGCCAGCTTCCTCTGCTTGCTTAGCTTCAACCTCAAGGCTTTTGCCATCTTCTGATGGATTATCAGAAATTATCTGCTCCTTCCAGAGAGCAATATCTCAACCTATGTGGAACTGAGCTTCTGAACAGCTGCCACTCAGCAGACTGATGGGATGTAGAATGGAACAGGGATGATCCCAGACCACCAGTTTCAAACCACTTTGCCTTGCACAGTCCATGAACAACTTGGAGAAGTCATGGTCAGTGCCTGCTATAGAATCCTGGGCACTGTGTTTCATACTGGGATGTTTCTGGTCCTTTTCAGCAGCTGTTCCAGTGTACCTACAATAAAGGCTTGTAAAAAAAACAAAAATTAGAGACAAGTACTGAACATTAGCCTATCCAGCTAAGAGAAGAGGGAGTTTCACCAGATTTGTGACAGAACAAGGTATTTAGTGGCTCTTTTCTGGCACATTTAAACACAGAGGTGTTACCTCCCTTGGCTTCATGTTAGAAATGCTATTTAAACCAAAACATTCATTCCCATTCTCCCATTTAGTCCTGTGAGCCACTCACTAGACAGCAACAGGATTCCTACTGACTGAGAAAAGGCACAGGGTGAAAAAACTGAGATACAGAGATAAGCCAGCTCATTTCCAGAGTGAAACCCAACGAATCCTCTGGCAGAAAAAAATCCTTGGAGGGCTTAAGAAATAGCATTACTAAGTTATCCTGGTAGTGAACATACCACATCATCCCTCCCACTATATCTCAACAGACAGAGAACCCCTCCCTTAGGGAAATTCCCTGTGAAGCTAAGCCAAGGATTACAACACAGCAACCAAACCTCCAAGCAGTGGGACACACGACTGCCCCACTCCCTGTTGTGCTACAGACAAGCCTGGTTCCACGTTACATCCCCTTCTGGACACTCTGATGCTGGTGTTTCAGCCCTGGAATGGGGTTCTTGAGGCCCAAAATGTTTCCTACAGTCTGGATCCGTTTGATTGCCTGGGATGGATTTGCAGGATGCACCCTCATAATCCCTCAGCCTACACTGGGAGGCTGGGGTTTACACCACCCCATGAAAACGATCCAAAGGGAAACTTTGTTCTCCTTCTGATCCCTTCAAAGTATTTCCCTGCAGCATTCCAGCCCATGCTGGTTCTTCCCCCTTTCCCTTCTCCATCCGGACCATTCTTTAGAACAGCTTTAGAAAGCCACTTCAAAAATACACAACCACCACTCCAGGTTTCTATTTAAATTATGTCATTTCTGACTGATAATTTTGCCAGACATTACCCAGTTTTTTTGAACTTTCAAGTAACTGAAGAAGTGTGCTTGAACTTTTGTTTGCAGTTTCGAAATGATTCAAATCACACTTTAAAGATCTTCAACTTCATGCTCTAGTTGATGCTAAAGAGATGCTGTAGATAAACCACATGCAGTTACACTTCAGGAGCCCGTTTCCTGACGAGTCTGTAAGGCTCAAGATTTTTTCTTTTAAAAATCTATAAAAAAAAAAGCATCACAGCTATCAGAGCAGAACAATTCTGTGAGAAATGTTTTGCAGCCATGCAAGCTGCTTGGTTGTTCCATCGTGTTAATTAAAAGTTTTCCTACAGGACTGAAAATAAGGCATAAGAGAACTATTGCCTCTGGTGTCTAATATTGCTTAAGTGTTTCCCTGGGTTCTCTTTCATCTACACTCATCCCCTTCCTTCCCCAGGATAAATCTGCAGGCAGTGTGGGGAGCACAGGTTCATCAGCTGTGTTGTTTTTTCCACCTTTCACAGAATTTTGCCCCGTGGCAATCCAACACTTGGGAAGAGACTGCCCTGCCCATCCAGGAACCTCTGCAAACCCACGGCATGGATCAGGTTGCTGAAGAACATGTGGGTCCTACAGGTATTTTTCATGCTCCAAGTTTTAGGAGGAAAAAAAAAAAAACCCAACCAAAACTACAACCAACTTTCAAACATCCAGGTTTGTATGGCACCAGCAGTAATGAAACTTTGGTTAGTAGTTAAAATTTTTCTGCAGAAAATAAAACCTGTAAAAGTCTATGATAAATCCTAAGCAGCTGAGTGCAGGTGCTGCTGTTCTGCCTTTTGAAGTGGTTGATTCATGAGACTTCAAAGGACTTTTACATCCTTTTCAAAAATACAAGGAAAGAAAACACACTAGTGCAGCTTTGCAGTTGTTAAAAAAGTAAAAATACCAGAAGGTATTATCTGACAGCCTGATAAAAGGCTGGCAGAGAAGAGCTGATTCTGAAAGCTCTGCAGCAGCAGTGGCCTTACCAACAGCTTCAACACCAGACAGGAAATGCAGGTAGGAGTAGACCAACCAGAAGCAATAATCTATTTAGGAATTCACAAAACCCCAGCCAGCATCTCGAGTGTCACTCAAAACCCAGCCTGTGGAATTGCAGCGTGCAGTTCTGTACAGTCCTGCAGCTCCTTCTTGCTCGATCCCTTTGGCTCTGCAGATGTTCCAGCTGTGGCTGTCCAGGGGCAGCACTGCAGGTGAGGGCAGCCCCTTCTGGCAGGGGTCACAGGAGCAAAGAAGCCACTTGGCTCAGAGGAGCTGTAGTACATCTCCCCCCTATCTGCCAGCACCCGAGAATTTAGAATCTGCATTTTCCCCTTTTAGTAAAAGGGGAAACAGGGGAAACATCCTCTGTTGAAACACAGGATGGGAAAGACTTCTCACTTAAAACTGGTGGTGTTTTAACAACAGTTCCCATTTGCCACTCGGCCTCGCTATGTCCCACACGGTGCTGCTCGATGCAGCTGTGGGTCTGACCCCTTCTTACTGGGAAATCATTTTAACAAAACAATTTCAAGCCCTCCACCCCAACGCAGTGACCGACAGCGACCTTTAATCCCCGAGTTCTTCCCAAGGGAAACCTTTTGCTGCTTTCCCTTTCCACAACAATTTCAGCAAACTACAGAGGTGAGCTGGTGCTTTAGATGTCAGCTGTAAAGCACTCTACAACGGGAACTCACTTACCAGTTACCAGACGTTCCTCCAGAGCTGCTTTTGCATGGATGCACAGCTGGGATGGGTGCCTGGCATCTCAGAACCGAACCTCAGAACCGGTGGGAGAGTCACTGCCGTGAGGTGCCCCTGAAGCACCCTCTGGTGGCACCGCACGCTCAGTGCCCCAAGGCGGTGCCGGTGTCGTTTGGAACCGCTGCAGTTCCACGGCCGTTCAACTGTTGCTTTCCTGAAACCTGTTGTTGCCAGACTTGGTCATTTCCCTCAAAGACAGCTCAGCAATTAGTTCTAAATAATCCCGAAGTTTTTGGACTACTCTGGAATAGGTTTCAGTGTTAGTTTTTGCTGTTAACTGCCTACAGAACTTGTCTGCTTCCAGTTTCAAGACCAAGTAAATTTTTTATTATAAAACAAGTGTTTTGGAGGTGTGCCTCCTGCCCTGCTGGTTTTCTGTAAAAACTTCCCTCGATTCTAATCTGCCCCACAATGAGAAGCTCATAATTCAGCTGCCCATGCACCAAGCCTTGACAGTCAGGCACACAAAATAAATCTCACTTTCACGTTAATTCCACAACTCAGACAAGGGTTTTTTCCTCTGGTGGCCATTTGGTTGCATCCAAGCCAACCTGTAGCTATGCAAATCTACAGCTTAGACACACAAAGCTTTGGTTGTTTCAATCTACATGAAATCAGTGATTTATCTACATTGGATGACTACTTCAGCTACACCACTCCTCAGTGAAACAGAGGCATCAGCTGCTGCTGCAAAAAAGGGCTCCTTATTTTCCAGACCTCTTCTGGACTGGTATTGCTCCTTGCTGGGACAGGCATCTTCAGGTTCCAAGTTCAGTACAGATCAGACACAGCAAATCATCAGCATCAAGATCAGCAGTAAAACTTGATTCCAAGAGATCGCCTCAGAAAATCCCTTTTATTTGGGGATTTCTAGAGGAAAACCTTTTTCACTGACTACACAGTCAAGTGAGCGGGTTCAAAGAACTAAGTATTAGTAAAAGAAAGCAAAACAGCAATAGAGGGTGGTGAGGTTTGTTTGTTTTTCTTTTTTTTAATCAAACTTTCATCACTTGCAGTGTTGATGACAAGAGATAAACCACCCTGACATTCATAATGCATCTGTAAGTTATACCAGTTCTCTGCCCCCCACAACCCTGCACCCATTCTGGAAGGAGTGCTGGCTCTGGCATCCAAGAGCCTCGGGGAGGTGGGGAAAAGGCAAAATAGGAAACACCAAAATAAGAAACACACCAGCAGCAGGGACCAGCCCTCCTAACTCAAGAGCAAAACTCTTGATGTGGCTGAGAGCCACGGGACAGATGGAACATACCTTGCAGAGCAGAGAAGGGGAAGCTCCAGCAGTTCACGGGGAGGAGATGAGATTCGTTCCCCAGGGATCCCACTGTTCCTTTTAATTGGCTGGATCCCAGGGGATGTTGGCTTCAGCAGCCACTAGTGGTCTGCCTCACTCCAGAGCCAGGCTTCAGACCCTGTGCCAGCCCCTCTGCCAGCACAGCCCCTGCCATTCTTAGCACCAGAGCTGCTGTGTTGCCCCAGCCACTCCTGGACTATCAGCTTTCCAAAGCCAGAGCTCCCAACAGGAATTTCTCAGAAGTTCTGGTGGACTCATCTCGGTTATGCTGAGCATTTGTTTGGTCTGTCAGCAGCAGCCTCTCTCAAAACTCCTCTAGTTACAAAGGGTTAAGGCTAGACCTATATATAGAGCAACCACATGGCCCAGAAAACGAGCAATAAGATAAACAGATCTTTTTTTACCCCTGGTCATACTCAATACTTTGTGCCTCTGAGTCTGGGGCTGCAATGATAACTTAGCTATCAAGGACTGAATTCAGATTTTACACTACAAGGAGGTGGCACAGGCTGATTTATCCTATGGGTAAGCACTCATCCCAAAACAAGGGCATCAAGTTTAAGACAAACGAGCTTATGACTTAAGAACAGCTCCTGAGTTTAAGCAGATATTTTTAACATGTTAGTAGTTAGGTACTTTTCATAGCTAAACCAAAAGCAGTATATCCACATGAACTGCACTCAAGAGAAGAATCAACTTAAGCTGGTACATTCTTGCCAGAAGAGGAGCATGAAATTGGCTCCAGTCTGTGTGCAGGCAAGGCCATAATTTCCTTTTCACAACTCTACTTACAGCTTCCTACACCACTTCTACCTCCTGAGCCATAACCACTGTTACTGCAGACTATACTACATTTCCCCCTCTTTAGAGTTGTACATTTCCTTTCTTTCCTCTTTGATACTGTTATGACAGAAAAATAAAGAAAAAATACATCAATCATATATAGTCCAAGCACTTTGTTATGCACATGGTCTGCTGATGGGTTGCCAGTGCTCTGTATTCCCTTTATAGCATCTCCATGTTCTGTTAGGGCTGTTTAGGAACAAGGAAAATCCAGGTGCCCTTTGCATTGGGAACCTTGGAACTATCCAAGCAAACACCACTCACTCTGTAGATGTATCTTGGGTGTAGAAAAGTTTAGCTGCAAAAGGGGATGGTAAGAGGAAATCTGTACTAGAGCCAGGGCTCTGCAAACCTGACCTCTCACTTCCAGGAGGTGGCAGCGTTGTCTCTCCCTAATTCATTGCTGAAAAGCAGGGGAGGTAACACAAACATTGCTTTCCTCTTAATGAAACACTTCCCCTTTGAAGTTCCACTCATTTTCTGTGAAATATTGGTACCAAATAAGATAAATAGTATAAGTTTGCTGCTATTTTAACTGTCTACAGTTAAGCAAACAGAAGTTTAGTGCCTTGGTGTGACAAAGTGCTTTCTATTCGGAAGTTCTACTTCAAGAAAAATGAACACATTTAATGTTGTTTTTCTTTAATCTAATAGACCCTCGTTGCTCTTCTGTGAGCTTAGTTACTTTTATCAATACCTGCAGTTAAGATGTTTAAGCAGCTTTAGTAATGGAGTGCTGAACTACCAGTTCATGCATTTCTTTTAAGTCTAATATTATTAAGTCAGTGGAATTTCAACAAAGGTTGGAAGCACTGATTACTACTTGGTGTATTTATGACTGGGAAGTTTAAATACTGGGATACTGCAAACATCTGTTCTTCTTCCCTTCTTTTTAAATTAATTTTCCATTTTATACCTGCTTATAAATTTGCTGCTCTTATTTGACAATTAACAATAAAGTCTCCTCCAAGTATTACTCTATCAAACAGAAAACCTGAGTTCAGCTGCTTCAGACAGAAACACTGATGCTGCTGATAAATCTCTGCATCAGCAAATTTCACATGTGAAAAACTGTTCCCTTGCCCCCCTTTTTTTTTTTACAGGGCAGATTCCATATACCTGTATCAATTCAGAAGCTAGAAATTCAATACAGAAGCTGAGCACTCCATATTAAATTAATCTCTAGTTTTTCTAATCAATTCATGCAATTAAAAGCAACATTTCTGAAAAGGAACATGACACATTAACTACTTTTCTTTTTTATGTGTAGCTCAGGTACTGCCTGAAATTTTAAAAGGATTTTTACTTATCAATGCAAGTTCAGAATACTTTCCACTCTAATTACTAAATGAATAAACAGGATTTTTTTCCACTGGGAACTTCAAGGTGTTAGTGTCATCAATCAGCCTCTGGATTTTGGTGTCAAGTCAGCTGAAGCACAGCCCTAACTCATACCTCCAAAAAAGCTACAGAAAAACCTGAAGAAACATGAACTAAAATAAATAACTGCTCTATGTAACTACACCCCACTAGCACCAAAAATCTTTTATTTTTAACTGCAAAATAGGCTGGAAGGAAAAAAGGGGCTTGGTGGCAGAGTTTAGATGCAAATATACTATATGCCCCAATCACTCACTACACCTAAAGAAGTGGCTTCAATATATATAAGTATATACATATATAAATATGTATTTGTACATATATAAATATGTATTTGTACATATATAAATATGTATAATATATACTCATATAAAAATAATGCTTAACAAAACTAATGTCAGACCTAAAAAAAACCTTCATATTTGGCAGGTACAGAATAAACACAATCTAAATCCATGTCTGAAATATGATAAACTGACTGATGGAAAGAGAATTAAGAGAGAATAATTCTGCTATTCAAGTTAAGTTTCCTCAGTTTGTAAAAGGCCTCGTGCACTGGAGTCAGAGATAAGGATTTGCAGAAGATGTTTTGGGAAGAAGCTCTGGGAGAATGCAGGTGGTATTTTGGAATACTGCATTGGGAGGAATGCTGTCCTCAGACTCCTCTGGGTGACCTTAACTCCAGACATCAGACACCTCAATGTCTGAGCTACTCATCTTAATCATCTTCCAGGATCAATGTTCAGAAATAAGCATTTCTAATTTGTGAGTCCTTTAATTCTACAACTACTCCCTAAAACAGATGACATGGTTTATCCATTGAAGGTGTTTTTCTTGACAGACTAGCTCAGACCTAGGAGTTCTAGTTTTCAGATACCTGAAGTGAGATGACTCCCAGATTTCCATAATGCTGTGACTCCTGTTTGGAACAGCCTGTAAAGATTTGCTAAATAAAGAAAATCTTGCAGAATATTCTTAAAGATGATACAACAGCATCTTCCCAGGAAGATTACAGATCCAACCCATCCAAACAAAGAGCAGGTCCATTTTTGTTTTCACAAATACACAATTTACCTGGGAATTAGTAATGGATCAGAGGCCCCAGATATTAGTACAACTTACCTAAACAATAGCAAGCTGAAGTTCTTCCTTGCATTTGATATGAGAGTTCTTCATCACATGATTTAAGTTGATTTCTACTGATTTTTGAAGTCCAGTATATGCACATTTTTTAACCAATTTAACAATTTGCTGAAATTGTTAAACAATTACTAAAATCCAATTTGCTACTAGAACTGGTTAAATATGTATCATCTCCAGTGTGGTACAACTTCAGAGCAGCCCCCCTTCAAACACTTCAACCTCCCTGCCTTGACAAACCTGCACTCCTGTCTCCCAGAACAAAATCCTAAAGCATTAAGGATATTTTAAGTGATAAAGTTATATGGCCACTTGCAATTGCATTGAGATAAAAAGTGTCATAAAAAACTGACATGTAGAATAAAACCTTGTAGCTACATTTATGTCTTTCTCTCCTACTTTTAGTTATTTTTAACACACTAGACAAAACCCCTACAGTTTTTTAAAAAAAAGCAGCTTAAAAATGCCAGTTTATCCAAATATGTATCTTGAGTTAATTGTAAAAAAGTAATAAAATATGCAGCAAATCTATGCAGGGGAAAAATACAGCCATTTAAAGATTTGGTGTAAATATAATTCAAATCTACCTAGGAACTCTCCTATGTGCTAATAAAAACCAGCAATTTAGAGTAACTGGTGCTCCCCATTTAAAAATCACATCTAAAAAAGATCTCATCTTGAAGATACTTCATAAACTTACCAGTTACTTTACATATAATGAAAGTGTTTAATAACTAAGTTTATTTCTGATAATAAAATGTAAAATTGGCTAAAGTGTGCTTAAGCAAGCTGTGACCTGAATTTCTGAATTCATTAATCAAGTGAATAAACACCAGACATCAGATCATGTGTTCTGAAGATGTGAAATGGAAGATTTCATTTGCACCACCCACATGATAAAACTACTGGAGTCAATCAAAAAATGTCATTAAATTGTTCAAGCTACAAACAGTATTCACTTACCTTTGCATGAGTTACAAGGATGCTACTCAAAACCTGCAAAAATATGGCAGGCAGTTTTCCTGCCTTATATCCACCTAGGATGTGCTCTTGTGTGTGTGGATAATGTGTGAGAGATGAACACATAAATAGAAGAGGGAAAAAGAAAAAACAACCCCCACAACAGTACTGCCTCCCCCCAAGCTTAAAAATAAGAAATGGTCCTTAAATTATTTCATGTAAGGAAGAAAAGCAGCAGGAAGAACTTTGATATACTTGGCAGTTAAAAGCTGTTTGAAGTGTAAAGTATCCTTGGATACCACGTGGAAGATTTCATTCTTGACACTAGCACTGAAAATGCAAGACCTGTGAGACAGGTGCCAAATCTAAATTACAAAAATACAATTCAAATTAGTACAGGCAATTGCTGATCCACACTGTGCAACCTTTCTGTAAAAGGTAAAAGTTACCAATACTCACCTTTTCCAGATTAGAAACAGTTATTGTCTTTATGGGAAAAAAACCCTAAGCATGGAGTTTTCATCCAGGAACCAGCTGAGTAGACTGACAGGCTCTTAATCATACAACTGTCACATGATACAAATGAAACTTCTAAAAGAATCTCCCATTTGTGTGTAACTCTGTGTGTGAATCTTTGAAGGTGAATAAAAGTGGTGCCTTATGGTAAAAAAATAAAAATTAAAAAAAATAACCCCCCCCCAACTCCTAAACTCCCTAGGTCTTGCAGAGCCAAGAATGGGTGGGTATTCAAAGGCAATGTAAATGATTATTCAGGAATATCCCTATGCCATACATACATTTGAACAACAGTGAAGATGAAATGGCAGCAGTCCTTTCAGGCTTTACAGCATTGTAATTATGATCGCTTGCCCAGGACGGGGTGGGGATTTCTGCTGCTGGCTCTTTAGCAATAGGTTGAGTGTTTGCCTCAGTCCTGGCAGTTGTCAGAACAGTCTTCTTCATATTCACCTCTCTTTTCTCAGGAAATTGTCTCTTTTGGTTTGAAAGAGGCTTAGTACCTGTCTGTGTATGATTAAAAGAAACTTATTTACTAATAAGCAAATATATTCTAGTTTGTAAACAGAGATACATGCAGGTACACAGATTTTTCACAGCAAACTCCTGTAGATACTCTTGAAATAATATATTATATATATATAATATATATAATACAATATTATATATATAACATATGAAATAATATAATTTCACATTCAAGTCTATAATACACCCTCAGTTCAGTAAACTGAGGATGGTGAAGAAGCCAACTCAAAACAATGGCATTTTTCATCAAGTTATAGGGTTCTGGGTTTTTGTTTGAAAAATACTGCCCATGGCTGCAAAACAAAAAGAAGGCTTTGATGTTATCTTTTTGCTTCTCAAAGCACACACACCATCCAGTCACAAGTTCACAGTAATTCCCAACTACTGCCCCAAATGCAGCCATTTGGAGTTATAGGTAAAACTAATTCTGACTAAAATTCAAGTAAAAAAGGTGTATTTGTTATACTATTTTACAAAAGGTAATAAAGTATTTTTTAAGAAGTGCACTGCCATAGAGAAGGCCCTTTTAAAGAAACTTTTTTTTTTGCTATCAGATATTATAAATTAGGATTGCATTTCTTGGATGAGATATTAAGGTTTTTTTAAGTGACTGGAATAGATTTTATTCTCAGAAGAATTAAAAAATGCTTTTTAAAAAAAGAGAACTAAAAACAATGTAGGATTTTTTTGTAGGCATTTTGTCTGAAAAAGGAGAGCACAGAAATAAAGCAGTGTGCTTCAGGACAACTGTTCTGGATCATGAATATTAAACTTACCTGCAGCTGAGATTTCTGCACGCCAGTTTTTTCAGATTTTGGTTTGATCTTCTCTTTAGGTTTTGGCTTTGTGTCTTTGCCAGCATTTAAAAACTTCATGGTGGCTGCAGCATGTTTGAGAATGCAGTCATTGCTGCAGTACACAGAATCAGGCTGAGCCAAATTAAAACAGCCAGGACCAATGCACTTTGAAGCTCCTGGTGCATCAATTACCTACAGAGTGAAACGGAGGGAGTTCAAACTTCAGAGGAAACAACACAACCATACCTGTGTGAGATGAGGAAATGCTCACCAAAGCTTTCTTGCAGCTGGTGACTTGGCACAGCTGCCAGCATGAAAAGGATTTTCATTCATGCTGTACCAAGGCATAAAAAGGTAACAACTTTACTCTGGTGTCACACTGTTTTCAGAACATGGATTTGCAGGTGGCTGCCAGCACTGAACTAGGAGAGGCTGCTTTCCTATTTTTTAGATCCCATAAGCACATCAATGCTTTTTTCTGACCCTCTACATCATGGGAGAAGTCTCCTTAATCATGTAAAACTGGTTTCTCAAGAGAGAGGTTTTTAAAACACATTTTACCTCTGGCTGTCCTCAGCCCAACACACAAGTCCAAGGAAGCACTCAGCTTCTCAGGTGTACAGATTAATTCTTGCTCTAGAGGTTCACCAGTTTTAAGTCTCCAACTTAAACAACCACTATTTTGCCATCACTTCATAGTTCTTACTCACTGAAAGTTTGCTTATGCAATCTGTGTTTTCCTCTCTTTCACCATTACTCTCCATTTAAGTGTTATATATTACACACTGCCTCTTCAAATGAAATGTAAAAAACAGCAGAGAACATTTAAGCCAGCCTGGAATATCTAAAAGCTCTTTAGGCTGCAGCATACCACCTCTAGGTGTTATGTTTTTAGGCTTACTTTTGGAGTTGATTCCTAAAAACGTTATATAACTCATCTTGCACTTGGAACTACTGCAGTTCTAGACAGCCTCTCCCCAGTCAATAAATCTCAATTTGTAATTACCAAAATAAGCTTGCCAAGAACACTGAAAAAAAACCAAAACAAAAAAAAAACCAAAACCAAAACAATTTTTATGGCATGGCTTATTCTTCCCCAGTCAGAAGTCAGTAGGACAAGCTGCTGCAGTCTGTAAAAACTGGGTTTGGGATTTCCTCATAAAAATTGTACCACATTGACCATTTAGTTCTCTCCAAACCACCTGGCAAATAGAGCAGTTCCATCCCATTTCCAGATGTCAAAAGAATACCTAAAATACTTGCAGTTCTTCCATAAGAGCAAATGAATTAATGACAGTAGTTCTTTCCCTAAAGGAGCAATGCCTAACAGGTTTGAGCAGCTTGTCAGCATGTCAATATCAAGGAGTAATCTGTGAAACTCTGAAGCAGAACTTAAAATAAACAATAACTGCCAGTGAAATGCAGACCACCACCAGCAGAACTGCACTCTGAAAAGTATCTGTGTACAACACAGTACAAGTGTATTTGAAGCCATATGTGAAAACATTATGAAGAATACAATTTTTCTTTAGCAAATCTTTATACATAAGCTCAAACATCACTCAGCTGACTGTGCTGACATGGAGAGCTCTGCTAGTTCAGCTGACTGCAACTGGAGGTGGTGTTCCACAGATGTTTTGTAGAAAATGCACCACAACAGAAACATTCCTCCAGGGATACTCACAGTCAAACTTGTAACTCAGGATTGATTCAAAGTTTAAAGATTAGGCAGGAAAGAAGAAATTCATGGAGGAAAAACACATGAATAGCTGTAGCATTCTAATTGTAAATACACTGAGTGCTCTTCAAGGCATTGTAATTAAAGGAAAATGTTCCAGATATTGGCATTACTACAGCAGCTGAGGCAGTACAAACAACCACTGCAGCATGAAGGTTTTGAATTTCTGCCCATGGAGGTGAAGCAGCTTTTCTGCCTGTGTTGAATTGGGAATGGAACTTGCCACTAAAACATTTTAAGTGTCTTCTATATTTTATGCCAGAATTTGGAATAACTTGAAATACCTATTTTTATGTTAAAAGGACAGTATAAAGCAATTCTCTGTGCACTAATAACTTCAAGAAACATGAGGACAAAAATCAGAATTTCAGTCTAATTCAAGTACAGAGGAAATGCAGCTGGAATGAACTCCAATAGACACATGTCAATGTTAAGTAAAAAGCTGCACTATCACTGAAAATGTCCAGTGAGATTATCTCAAAGCTGGTATAAGCCAGTCCAGAGTTCTGATAGTTTTATTAAAAGAACACCTTATTATTTGCCTTCCAGACCAGTATTTAGGGCAGAACAGCACAACTCATGTAGAATGCCATTTCCTTACATCTGCATATGACTCCTAAAACTCTCACTTCAAAGTAACACTTGCTTAGTTTTAGTTTCTCTACTATAGAACTGTGGATAGACTTCTGCTAAGAAGTAATATTTACTGGTTTACTCAGCTTCATATTTAGCTTAAAAAAAAAAAATCAGCTTTACAGCTGTACAAATAAGTCACTTTCCCAGTATACTCAAGTGTAATACAAAAAATAAGAAAGAAAATACTTACAGGTTGAAATATCTTTAGCTTTTTCTTCCCACTTGGATTTGCAGCTTTTTCAATCCTACCCTTGATTCCTTGGTCCTCAACAGATTTTTGTTCAATTGTTCCTATGCTTGTGAATTCTGTGCCATCCATATTTACTTGCCCTGCTTTAGCTTCCTGCTGGTCTGTTTCTGAAAGAGGCTCATCCTGTCCCTGCAGAATGGTGCAGTTTGGACAGATATAGTCCTCACCATTCCTCTCCAACAATCGCCCTCGAGCCTCAGAAATACCCACGCAGTCACCATGAAACCATTCCTCACATCTATCACAACAAATCATAAACCTGAAAAAAACAAACCAAGGAACAGTAAAATGTTGTGAAAAGACAATTCATGCTCAACAGGTATTTCCAGCAGCAGATGGTAAGTACCAGTACACTGTTCTGCCTTGCTGGTTTGTTGAGCTTTTAAATATTTGTTACAAACTCCTACCCCCAAATTCCAAAACAAACTCAACAGTTCATTTATATATCATCAAAGTAAGCATTAGCAATTGGCTTACGTTTTGGTCACAGCAAATTCCCAATGATTTGCCCTTCATTTTTAGTTGAAACCTCTGCCTACCTGTTGTTGTGAGGCTGACGACAGATACAGTACAGTGCATTAGGATCATAGATCTCAGACTCAGGTTTGCTTTTGGGCAGATCTTCAGATTCTTCATCTGTGACCTCTTTTGTGTCAAGGCCAGGCGTTACCTCCTTCTGGACCTCAAGATCCTCAGTGTCTTCCTGAGGCACAACCACTTGACTTGCAATCTCAGTTTGGTCTGCAGTGTCAGGCTCCTGTTTGACAGACAATTCAGACTCAATCTGGATTTCAGACTGGACATCACCTGCTTCTGGAGGATCTTGGTCTGAATTCTTTTTCCTTAGGCGGCTCTGGATATCCTTCAGTGTCAGCTGCACAGGCTTCTGTTCCACACGTTTCTTCCTCAGCCTATTCTGCAGCTCCTTTAGTGTTAACCCATCACTATCACTATCAGAAGGATCACCTTCTTCTTCCTCCTCTTCCTCTTCCTCCTCCTCTTCTTCCTCTTCCTCTTTTATGCGTCTGCTTTTAGAGCCCTTCTGGTCCTTGCAACTCCTAGTGCTAATCCTCCGAGTTACAGGCTTTATGTCTGGAGTGCTCTCAACACTGTCTTCTGAAGCAGTTTCAGCATCTGTAGCTGGACAGGATGCTGGTTCACTTGAATCCTCCAGAGTGGTAGGAACACTCCTCCTCCCTCTGCGTCTCACTGTTGTAAGGAATTCTTCCACTCTTTCCGTTCGCTTCGGTTGCCGCCCGCTACGCCTGAGGTTTAAGTTTTGTTGTTGCTGTTGGGGCTGTTGCTCACCAGAGTCCACATCAGCCTCACCTACACCTTCTCTCTTAGCAATTGTAGTCCTTCGAAACCCCCAAGTTTTCCTGAACTCTTTACTTGTAGGTTTGACAGTTTTTTGTTCCTCCTCATTGCTTTGGTCACCTTTCTCATCCAAAACCGATGCTAAAAACAAGGAAATTGTTATTTAGCTGTTGGTGAAGGAAGATGTCTTGTCTTAAAAGCTTTTTTTCACTGTAGTTTTACTGCCTTTGTGCTTACGTATCTATGGCATCAACTCATTTTATGACCCTGAAAACAGGTAAAATGCTTTCCTGTGCATGTAATACAACAGGAGTAGCAACTAAGTGCACACTGAACACTTTTTTAGGAAGGAGATTGAGGTCCTGGAGCAGGTCCAAAGGAGGGCAACCAGGCTGGTGAAGGGAGTCGAGCACAGATCCTATGAGGAGAGGCTGAGGGAGCTGGGGGTGTTGAGGCTGGAGAAGAGGAGACTCAGGGGAGACCTCATCACTCTCTACAACTCCCTGAAAGGAGGTTGGAGCCAGGGGGGAATTGGTCTCTTTTCCCAGGCAACTCTCAGCAAGACAAGAGGGCAGGGTCTCAAGTTGTGCCAGGGGAGGTTTAGGTTGGAGATGAGAAAGAATTTCTTTCTGGAGAGGGTGATCAGGCATTGGAATGGGCTGCCCAGGGAAGTAGTGGATTCTCCGTGTCTGGAGATATTTCCAAAGAGCCTGGATGTGGCACTGAGTGCCATGGGCTGGGAACCACGGGGGGAGTGGATCAAGGGTTGGACTTGATGATCTCTGAGGTCCCTTCCAATCCAGCCAATTCCATGATTCTATGATTCTATGACTTTGCCAGCATGACCCAGCTGTTACAAACTCTTAAAAATATATGTATATTTACACACATAAGCAATAGACAACTAAGGATATTTTCTGCTCAGCTTAAAAGGAAGAAATCTTACCAGGAGAACTGTTTTCCATATTGTCAGTATTAGATTCAGATTCCAATGGCACTGGCTGTGAACTTACAGCTTGTTCCATAGTCCGGACACCAGTGTCTCCACCCTGAAATGCTGAAGAGAAACACAAGGTTTAAAACTCAGATTTCAACAAATGTTCACAGCCTGAGTAAATACTAAATATTCTGATGTAATCTCATTATGTTACTGTAACAAATAACTTGAATTTCAAGCCACTAATAGTCACTGAGTATCAACAAATTAATTGAATTCTTTTGAAGTACTAAGTTAAATATATGGGATATGGATTTTGGCTATTAAATAGCCTTAGGATTTCTGTGATTTCTCAAAAAAACACCCTTTTGTGTTATAAACCTACTCCCTAGGGGTTGCATGGGGTAAAACCTGTAAGAGTTTCACTCCTCACATGGACACAGGCACTACACATGCCCCAGTGTGAAAGACCATGGAGCAGAACAAGGCAGCACCCAAACAGACCACACAGACACAGCTACTGTTTTAAAAGGTGAGGGTGGTATTTGATATCAATAATATTTTCTGGTTGAAAGGATTACCTGAAGCAGGACAAGAAACATGGCAGAAACACAGCCAGTTTAAAGAAATTTGAAGCAACTGCTGTTTAGATAATACAGGGTTGGTCAAAAAAATAAGGGTTTGGATTTTAAACCAAATGTACAACCAGAGAAACTCCCTGCTCTTGTTAAAATAAAGTCTCTATTTTGCCTATGAAATAGTTTAGCTGCTATTTTTAAGTTGTTTCAGAAACACTTGTGGGTATTCAAAAAAAAAAAGCAGCACACATTTACTTCATTATTTCTCTAACAATTGAACAGGAAAAAATATACAGGAAAGAGCAAAGTAAAAAACTTCTCAAACATCTCTCTGGAGAACAAAAAAACCCAACCAAACAAAACCAATCTGTGTTGAATGAAACTCCTAAACGTGGGTATTTACAAAAAGGTTTTCAGACTTCAGCAAATGAGAGAAGTAAATATAAGATCTGAGATTGCATTTTGAGCAATTCAGGAACCATCAGGTTTGAACAAGTATTAAGGTTGGTGTCACATCAGGGTGCAATGTTTTAAAGGAGTTGCATGTCTTGCAAACACTCTCCTACTAAATGAAGGCAGAACTTGTTCTGCAGTCATTGCAATCCCATTGCTTATGTGAAGCTGTATCATGCAGTTTTAAGCACAGCTCAATAAATTAGGTAAAAAGAATCAGTACTTTAAAAACTACAACAAGAAATACCCCCCAACTCTCTCCCAAGAATGTTTCTGGAGTAATTAGATGCATATCCCTGGCTCAAGAATTGCCTGAACATGATTTCTAAATAACTATTGCTGGAAGAACCAAAGATATTTCTTAAGAGCAGTACATATCACAGGTACAAGTTTTCAGAGGCATCCTTTAGCAAGCTTTTATCAATCTTGCAGTGTACACTACTGATAAATGCCCCTTTATTTCATATACTGCATCAGGTGCATGACTGTTCTGCCTTATCAGCCACTATCTCTCTACAGCTCAACTTCTCTGCTTTCTAGTGTTCAATTTAACAGTGATATAAACACAGTCACTGCTACAGAAACAAAAATGTCCATGAAGATAGGTTAAACAACTGAAAATGTAAATTAAAGAGTAATTTCAATGAGACAGTTTAAATCTTGCTGGAAAAGCAGCAGACTCTAGAACATCAATTTAAGTAGTAGCTGATAACTTCTAACAAACAAAAACAAAGTGAATTTTAAGCCTAAGTTCAGGTAAAATGTTTCAATGTAGTGCTGAAAATGTTTCAATCAAGCATGAAATTCCATTAATTTACCCCATTAAAAAATAACTATATTTTTGAGTATTTTTTTTAAAAAAACACCACCAAAATGATATTCACTCCAGAAAAAGGCTGTAATGGAGGTAAGGAAGCAGGTCAAAACTGTTAAAAGTCAGTATCTTTGTTTACTCTGGAAGATGATGAATTTTTAAAAGCTAAAAGCATAAAGAAATAAGTCTCCTGAGTTTCCTCTCTCTATGCTTTACCTGACACAGCATTAGAGTTTCGAATGGTTTCTCCCTGCAGAGCTGAGTGACAAGGAGAGCCAGAGGAGGGCAGTAAAGGATCAGAGTCATTCAGCATTATCCTCCCAGCACATGCTGAATTCCCTGATTCAGAAGTGCCACACTGAGTCTCCGAGTTGTCAGCAGGATCAAAAAGTAGAAATTCTCTTTTTCGTGCTGGATTCTGAAAAAAAAAAATAGGCAAAATAAGGCACTGTTATATTCATGAACTTATCTTACTATTTTTTACATAAATTTAGAATTCTCTTATTTTTATTAAAATATAAAGCAAATTCTGTTATTTTGCCTTTGAGTTTTCTGCTTTCAGAAAGACAATAAACTGGAAAGAAAAGTCCAAGAAATGCAATACCAAACCCCCCACTTACCAACAGCTGAGACCTCTGAAATAAACACAAAATACAACTGTGTTCTCTCCTTGGTTCCTTTAGACCCCATTTAAGATCTCCAGAACAGTAAAGGAACTGTAACCACCAGGTCTGTTCTGCTTACAGTAGTTAAAAGCATTTTGAGAGTGAGATTAAAGATGTGCATGTTGTGCAATGAAAACACAGAAATGCTTTCCAGAGTAAGGAAGATTACTTAGTTTGCACTAAGTTTCATAACAGAAGACATTTGCAGCTTTGAGGATTTAAATCTAACTGGCTACTCTGTGGTTTTGCAAGGTGGGATTACAGAAATTTATAGCTGAGCTTCAGAATTAAGAAATATTCCTCATCACTGTCCCTTTCACTAATAAAGGTTTGAAATACAAAAAATTTCAGAAGCTTTTTCACAAGGACAATAAATTATATCAGTAACACCACGTTATCTCAGAAATTAATCCTTGGAAAAACTTCTCAAAATCACAAGGCATTCATTTAAAGCATCTGAACAATTACTGTTTAGTCCTAACATGCAGGGGAGCAATGGAGCATCTACACTGACTGCTTGCTTCCCAGAACCTAAGCTTGAGAAACAGTAGAAAACACCTGCATTTAACCCAAAACAGTCTAGCAAGAAACAAGAACACTGGAAAAGAATTTGGGAGGAAAAGGAAGTCCAGATGGACTAGATACAAACAGTTGGTTTTGAACTGACCTGCAAAATAAATAGTAAAGGCAAAAGAACAATACTGGACACAGACTCTGCCTGCCAAGATTCTGCAATTAATGATGCAGGGAAATCAACCCAGTAGGTGAAGGAAGTAACTAAAACCTTAATTCTTTCAAAGGAGTAAAACCTGTTTGTTAATACTCCAGGTGGGGAGCCATATGAATTCAAGAACAATTCAGATCATCTTCCCAGCCCTGCCAACACACAGCCTGACTTCTCTTGAAGAGTATGTCTTGTATTTTTTCTAATCTCTCCAGCCCCCAACTGCTGAAGCATCTCTGCTGTTTAAAACTTTTTACTAGCTAAGCTATGCCTGTGTCTGGGTGACCCCCAATGCCATGTCACCATCTCAGAAATAAGGAAAGGGAAAGAGACTGTCAGCCCCCCCCAGTTTGATTTTCACTCCTGGATCACTATTATTTCCCTAACAATTAATCTCAAATTTTGCAAGTGTGGCAAAGTAAAATTAGGAAAAAAGCCCCATGAGTGCATAGCTAGATCCACATCAAGAGTTCCTTCCCCTGGACCTTCTCTATTGAGGATTACACACATTATCTTCCTTCTTTCCCTCAGCCAACTATTCCCACTCCAAAAAGAGAAGGAAAAATTTCAACAAAAAAGACAATAGAATAAACTACTTTTGAAAGATCCTCGTGCTGTATCTCATGGCATTGAATACCTGCTCTAATATGTATTTTGCTCCATTGTCTGAATCTGTGATTACATCCAGGGAGTCAGTCACTGATGGCTGAAGACAGTCTGAGTTTAAAGTGTCTTCTTCCACGCTGCTGTTCTGTAATAACCTTTCAATCTCCCTGTTCAGAATCTCCAACTGATCACACATCATGCAATTTTTAAGTGATATTCCTAAAGGAAGAGGGAAAGTCAGCTAATCACTTCTTGCTCAACACAATATTAAAACTATGAAATAAACTTTGTGTCCTATTTGAGTAATTTAGTAGTAACATATTAAAGAATTGCCTTCCCAGTGCACACTTGTGTATCAGTGTGCAACACACTCATTACAATTACATTTGAGGCCCAGAGCTGATGGCACTAAAGCATTCCAAGAGTGGAGTGGGCATCCTCTTTTCCTGGAAGACATTCTGGCTCAAAGTCATGCATTTTTTCCAATGTCAGTCATACCCCACCCAGTGGCAAGGCTGTGCAGTACAGTCTGCAGCTCTGACAAAGTAAAAGAGCATTTTTAACACAAAAACACTTAAAATCGAAGAGATTCTAATAATAATGTTTCTTTTGTATTTGTAGACATTGTCTCATTACTATTACTTGTATTAATACCTCCAAGAAAAACAAAATGGAATTGCAGTTTTAAAATTAGTTCAAATCTGAAAGGTATAAAAACTAACTACTTAAAACACTACAATTGCAGACACACTACACAGGCTGTAAAATGTTTGGCTGTTTCTTCTTATTCTTTAGTATCTCTCTCTTCTCTCCTCACTTGGTCCAAATTGTATTTCATGAAAAACAGAGCCAATTTCAAACTTATGTTACACCATTCTGCTCTTGCAGAACTGCATCTCCATACAGGTTAAACCTAAATGCCTAGAAAAGCTGAAAAAAATCAAGTATTACCAAAATACAAAAGCCTTAGCTCACAAGTACACAAACACAGCACTGCTGCTAGCACTTCTAAGCAAGCATTCTACTTCTAAGCCAGCAAAAATGCTTGTACCATAAGGCAACTTTGGAAGCCTTCAAATAAAGTGTTTCTCTTCCCCAGTTCAGTACAAGATTTTGTTCATTTTGTTGTGCTTGTTCTCAAGTTAAATATTCAGCTTCAGTTGAATGTAAGCTGAGGCTTATAAAGTGGTTATCTTATTTGGAAGGAACTGAACATGAATTAGCAGGTTACTCTTCCAGTTCTGCCCCATCTCCTTGAGAAAAGGGTATTATGCACCTCTGAAAAATTTGAGGCAAGAATCTCTATAAATGATGGGACAGAAAGACAACAAAATATGTTAATAATAAACATATCTACCACTGCTTATTTGAAAAATCCTCTGGTTTTGCTTAGGTAAAGAACTTCTGTGATAAGCAATCTCCCCTGTGAAAATGTGTGGGCTTTGAACATGATTAAGTGTTTCTTAAGGGAAAAACCCTTCAAAGATGAATTAAACTTTGCCAACACAACCCCTGGGCTGATTTAAATGGGCACATAACACACACAGCAGGTCCTTGTTAAACAAACGATTCACAGTGCTTATTAAATCCAAGTTTATGGACTATAAAGTGCAACCCTCACACTCCTTGGGCTGCTACTGTCCTGGTCTCCTCTCCCATGCTCAGTTTCATGGTCTACACCACATCTACTCACTCTGCCACAGGAAATTAAAACCTCAGAGGATAAATTAAAAAGAAAAAATAACATCAGAACTAGAAGAAGCACTGAGAACAAGGTTCCCCTAAGCTTGCTGCAATCTTGTTCAGCACCTGCACACCATGGGCCATTCAGCAAGGGCTCATCCAGGATTTCATTAACTGCCCCCCCTGGTTGAAGTTTGCAAACTGCAATAACATGAGCACTCCAATGCAACACAGCTGCCTCTTATCCCAAAGTGGAGCATCCAGCTGATGCACAATATTTTAAGAACATTCAGCCAAAAAAACATTTATTCAGGTTTTTCCTCCCCCATTAGTTAAAACGTTCTCGCTTCCCCAAAATCACCCTGAATCTAAATTCCAGAAGCAACTGAAGCACAAAAGTACACTGGCAAAATTGCCAGACTTTTGACTTCAATTTGGCCAACAATTCTCGTGACAAGCCCAAAACCACAGGGTGAGACTACAGAAACCATCTCTCAATTTGGCACCCATGTGAGACAACTTAACTACTGCACCCTGGGTGGCTTTCAGCATACATGGGTTGGAGAAATTCCAGAGCAGCACCAACAGTTTAGGAGACAAAGAAGATATTCCCAAACTCCAAGTCCTGCTACCACAATACCACTTGTTCACAAACAACACATCATAAAAATCTATCCTCTGACACATCCTCATTAAACAACAAAAAAGAAAAGCTGTCTTCACTTTTGGGTAAATTTATTCATCCCTCTCACACTCAAAGCCTCAAAACCTCAAGAAAAGCACACTTTCTACTGCCATCTTTGTAACCCTACAGGCTATAAATGTGACAAAAAGGAAGATTATCTACACCAGGAACAAGGCCCAAGATGCTAATTCCAAGACAAGCAGCTTGGAGACACCTTAATCTGCTGATGCTGACTTCACTAAACCCTTTTTAAGATGCCCCAATCCATCATCTTAATCTGATGATGACAAAGCAAAGCTTTTAAAGAACACCATTTCCCCCTTTTTGAATTTTTATTATTAGATCCTGGACAATTCCAACATACAACAAATACACATTCAGATCAGTATCTCCACTTTCAGCTCTCCCTGAAGAGGTAATGAAAAGCTCAGTGGGTTTGTTCACTGACTTCATAAAGAATTTGTCTTCTCTAGAACTTAGCATTTTGTCTGCATGAGGAATTGCTTGTCCCAGTGGGAAGACTTCAATCTAAAAATGGGTCTTGAAAGGTAGCTCAGTAACAAAATCTTTAACATGAACGAAACACAATCAAAAGGAATAATTAATTCTTTATCTGAAGACTTGGGTAAAAAACCCATACATCTTAATTCAGGATAAATTCTTCAGTTTCAGCTTACTAGCCATTTTCTTTTTTGAGGAATCTGTATGAATGGCCAGTGATCCTTTTTCCATGGTCTTGATGTCAGCACTTTTCAAGTCAGGCAATTTGCTGTGATATGCACAAATTCTGGTTTATGCTTTGTTACACCAGCACTTTGCATGAATACCTGACTCCAAATGATTAATATCTGGCACATATTTGTTCTCTTATTCCCTGCTCACCTTAGAGCTCCTCAGAAGGATAACATTGACCCTGAAACACATATAGAATACTCATCCCTTCCTACACAAACATCCCAGAAAGCTTAATATGTATATATCCCTTTATATTGAAGCTCCAGTTAATGTTTTAAATACATTCAAGAAACTGGATGGCTAGGGCCCAAGGGCAGGACAGAAATCTCAACCAACCCCAAAGGCCACTTACAGCAACTTTTTGAAAAACAGGATTAGAGAGAAGATAGAGGACTTTGCATTTGTAAAGAAAATTCAGAGCACAAGAATCTTACACCTTTTAGCTCTAAAAAGCACTTGTCACTCATTAGTGACCAGTTTTCTCTCCATGTCCTGACATGAAGCTGGTCTATGCCATATCTGACATCCCAGCTTCAGTAAGAAGGACCTGTTACTGGCTTTCAGCTATCTTCTGATCCAAGTTTATTCAGAGCTAGAAGGCCACACACAAGGTAACTGGCTAGAACAAAAATATCCAGGATAGGTTTCCTAAATATCAAAGAAACTATACAATATTACAAACAGGACAGAAAGCATCTTTTCCAGATGATGTAAAAGTGATTCCAATGACAACTGACAACATCTACACATTTTTATCCCTTGTAAAATAGGCACTGAGCTTGGCCTATGTCTCCTTGCAGTGTTAAAGACCTCCTAACAAGCAAATATACCAATATTCTGTGAGGAAAAAAATACAGAGAACTCATTCCAAATAAAAGAAGACTCATATGGCTTAAGTTGATGCCACTTCTACTTTGGAGACTGACCCCAAGGAAATCCTTTCATCTATTTTTCTATTTGGGAAACCTGCACTTTTTTCTACTCAGCAGCAGCAAAATTAATCCCTTGTATCAACAACTATTCCAAAAGCAGCCAAAAGGAAGTCAGAAGGGTAAAACCTACTTTGTACATTAGTGAACAGCTCCATTCAGCCCATGGACAAAAGGTACAATCTGTCGACCACTAAGAACAGCAGGAAACAGGTTCTGTGGTAGCACTGGAGAGAGCCCAGAACAGGCAGGGCTGCAGAGCAGGTCCCTCCAGCTGCTCAGAGACAGAACTGACAACCACTTACATGAGAGCAATAAAAAAAATCAGATGACCAACTCCAACTCATAAGCTGTCCTTTATTTTTATATAAAGTTCATCCACTGATTACTGACTTAAGTCTCTTCCTTCTTCAAGAAGGAAAACACCTTTGACAAAGCTGTGAAATGGGACTGTTGTGACAAGAGGAAAGCAAAGGGAGTTGAGTGAGAGGGGCAGAAGTTGTAAGGGTCAAGTATGGAAAGAAGTTGTAAGAAAACTCTTGTGATCCTGGACTCCTCTCCAGCACCCCAAGTGATCTACTGAACTCCCAACCTGACTGCTTCAGTTCAAGGGCAAAATATCCCAGGTAAATACAAGGATTTTATGCCAAAAGAAGTTAAAGATCATGTTAAAAATAAAATTTACATAAAATCAAAGTATTGCAATGCTTGTTGCTAGACCTACACTACAAAAACTAACACTCAGCTGCAAGTGCTTTGCTGGGTATCATTAAACACACTAAATTAATTTCAAGATTATATATACACATCCAGAATACTAACAACTAAGTGTCAATTTCTTCCTATCCTAGAGCCAAAGATTATTCTCATTAAAAAAATTAACACATTAACAAGGTTTTAAATTTGCCCAAGGTAGATTCAGTAATCCAGAATTCAGTAATGCAGCCACGTTCCTCACAAACATCCCATCTTGGTTTAAGAAATGGGTATTCTTAAACACTACATGAAGCAGTAATAATTCTAGGCAAATATAAACAGTGCTCTACAGCCAAATCAGGACAAAGTATCATATTAGGAGTTAAGTTTCCAGATAGCTTTTAGTATCAGAATTGTATTTCAACCCCAAATACCCATAACACATTTTAATTTCCAAAAATGTAGGGAAAAAAGTGTTCAATCTTCTTCCAAATTTTCTCTCTCATGAAATATGAGGCTCAAGACAGTTATAAATTTGATGAGATCACTTCTTTTCCACTTGAGAAAGGAAATCTTCCAAATTAACAATACATTTTACAGGAAAACAACCTAACAGCTTACTTTGTAAAATAACTAAGCAAAAGGATTCATCCCAAGAAGTCAAAGGAGTAGCTTCTCTTCAAAGCAATAGAACCATTCACTTGGTTGCTGGGCTTTTAATTACAAAGAAATGAACCTTTCCAAATTAAAATGCCTTTCATGAGCCATTATTTTAAACACTCTCCAGTGTCTCTCTGAAGCTCACCATCACTACTCACTTACCTCATGTAAGCCTCACAAGAAGGCCACTGCCTCACAAGTGGAAAACTCCACATTTGCAGTGACTGTGGAACCTCCTGGAGTATGGAATTTCATGTGCATGCCCAGAATCCCATTTCCATGCACACACAACTGACTTGAGCACAGTCAGACTGCAAAGACACTGAGTGACTCTATTACTCCAAGCTTCATAGCTCCCTGGCTTATGAAAACCAAAATACACACACTGAAGTTTATTTTGATGTCTAGAAAACCACCTCTCCAAGCAAACCATTAAAAAAATATGTATCTTGTTTCAGACTGCATCCTACAGGATCAGAACAGTCAGAAGAAACTGAAGGCCAAAAGGGATGGAGCACTCAGTGCAGCAGAATGAGAACACATCAGCTATTATTTTATTCTGGGTGAGTTGCAAAATTTTTTGATTCAGTGAAGTTCTCAGAGCTCAATTCAGCTAAACAGCAATTTCTCATGGCAACATCTGAGACCCCTCAGCAGCAGGTCCACCAGAAATGTGGCAACCAGGAAAATTTAATCACAGACAATGATTATATCTGCACTACAGATGTTCACTAGCACAAAACTGCTGAAGCCAGAAGGTTTAGTGGTACAACTCCTCCCCAGCAGAGCTCTGCTGGCATAAGCACAGCATTTTGGTGTCATTACACCTGCAGAACTGTACTTTCACCTGTATGAGTCAGTCTGTTTGCAGGTGAGCAGCAGTTTTATCAGTGGGGCTGCACACATCAAGCTCATTCAATGCAAATAGGGAAGGAGTTTATCTCAGGAGGAAGCAAGACTTTGAGACTTCACTCAAATTCCTTGAATGGAGAGAGCTACATTAGCAAAAAAAAACTCTAGGATCCTGGTGTCCACATTAAAGCTTTTGCTAGCACAGCTCTGGTAGGAGCTGGGGAAAAGGTACTGCAGTAAAGGACAAACCTTGACATAAATAACTTGCACTATGCACATCCTCCAACCTCCAGGTTCATTTTTGTGTTTGATAAACTCAATTCACATTCAGTTTGGTGTTTTCATGCATTTGAGGAACTAATTTTAAGAGGAAAGAAAAGTATTATATGCATGTCACTGGTATTTTCCAGTTCAGAGCCTAGGCAGACAGACACTACTGGTTTACTACAAGGCTGACATTTGCTTTTTTTACCACCCCTTTAATACCTCCTGAAGCCTTTACTCACAGTCACCTGAGTAAGCTAATCCCACATCTGCCCTAACAATGAAAATTTGCCCAAATACAACAGAATAAAATTGAAATATTTTTTTGGTCAGCTTTACTTCTGCTCTCGGGGTTTGAAGAGTATGACCAAAATTGAGATTAAAAGTCCATTTTGCTCATTAAGAAAAGCTGTGAGCAGAATCATGGTGTTGTTAACTGTTTATTTCTTCTTCCCTTTTCTACAGGTCCAGAAAAAAAAGAGAAAGATCTCTGTGGTCCAAACATAACCACCTCTGTTCAAGAAACCTTCTTCAGGCCAATATTAGAAGCCACTGAAGGCAACAAAAAGTCAAGAACTCAATATACAGAATCTCTACAATTTCCCATCACCTTGCATGAAAATATATTACAAATACATGCTACTTATTTCCTTAATTTTCCACTTCTGCTCCTGAACTGCTGCTCTTCAGCAGCACTGCAGAAGAAACCTCACTTTGGGAAGGTGATTCAGAGAACCTGCCACTCCTCCACTGAAGTAGCAAAGGGTCCTCCCCTGGCTTGTAACCCAAGAGTAAGAGTTATTAAGTCCCAGAACTTTAGTGTTTAACTCTTCAACATCATCTGTTACATTTATTTTGCAAATATTGAAGTTACAATTCTACTACTGTTGAATTTCAACTCCAATACTTACACTGGAGATAAAAATCCCTCTTCTCAGTTTTAGAGAAACCAGTAAAGCTGTAGGATCTTTGTCAGGTTGGCATTCTAATAGTAATCTGGTTACATCTCCTCAACTATTACATGTAAAAATGCTACTTTTCCATTCACCTGTCACCTCTGGCAAGTCCAGTTGTCAATCAAACTGAACACAGAAGTGGACTCAAAACTGCAGGACTGTCATTTCTGACCCTATCAGCACAGCTGCTGAAGAAACCAAGAAACCAAGAAACCTGTGCTTAAAGAGGTTTCCCCCTTATTTTAGTTGTAAAAAGTGAGCTCAAATGCTACATCTGAAACCAACCATCATTATTATATTCTTACTTTATCAGAGAGGCTTCATTAAATGAAGTGAAATAGAAATTAATTTATCCTTCAGAATTTAGTGAAACAGTAATTACAACATACTGATTATATTATTAAAAATGCAGTAAACACCCTGCAGTTCCCCATTTTGATCAGGGTTTGCTGTGAGAACTCACATAATGCACATTTCATCTTTGTCTTAGTTCCCCAACTGGAAATTTAAGATTCTTCTTACCCTGAAGATTCTCCTAGGGAGATTTGACAGCACACAAAAAAGCAACCAGTTCTTGGGTAAATTACTTTTATTTTCTTAATAATAAAATCCTCCCCTTAAATCTCCTACCACTGCAGCCCTAGAGGAGGCATTAGGCAGAAAAAGTGCACCAGAGCACAAAACAAGTGAAGAGATCACCACTTTTGTAAAGTAAAACCCATCTAATCTTACCCTTGCTGAGTAGTCACTGCCTTCCATTCCTACCACTGAAATTTTATTAACCTTCAGCCTAACCCCTACAATACTTTCCCATGTTTTCCCCACTTAATATTTGGAGTTTAAGTCCCAGACTGTGTAGAATTAAAATCCCACAGCTGTAAACTACAACTCTAAAGACAATTACTGTCTTAAACCAGAAGCAACCTACTGACAAACATCTTCGTAGTGAAGCAAAACTAAGTAGAACAAACACGACCTTTTGACAAGTCCACCAGACACTGGAAAATATTAATTCAATTTTATTGACTATTCTGGACTCATACAAACCTATTAGCATTGCTTTGGGAGTTTCAGAGGGTTGGGTTTTTTAAAATTCAAATGAAGAAAACCTCAAATATTATCCTGAAAAAAAATACAAAAACCCAACCCAAACCAAAAAAACCCCCTCTGAAGCACTGTGTGAATTATAGGCATTATTTTACATGTGAAACTTTAAAAATCTTAATTCATTTGCATCTGAAAACATCATTTTTATGCTGATAAAAACTGTCTAAAAATCCTTTAAAACACTGAACACAAACTTTGTAAAAATAATATTGAAATGCTAGTCCTGAAATCAACAATTAACTCAATTTGCAAATCACTGGAGTCATGAGGTCTCAAAGGAGGCTGAAGGCTAACATGAGCCTTTATTCTTCCAACAAAAAGCATTTAAAAACTCTGTATGCTTCTGGAACCATCCAGGGGGAAAAAAATAAAACCCTGAGGCCTAACTGAACAGCTATTCTGAGCAGACTTCTACATTTATTCCTAGAGAAAGTTCCAAATGTCAAAGAATGGTAACAAGCAGCTGGCATACATAAAAGTGGGGCAGAACCCAAAATATCTTACAATTAACACACTATATACTGCACTTTTACAATAACTACACATTGCCATGTTTCACTGACCAGTAAAACTGCTAATGATTTTTGTTTGTAGATGAAGCAAAACAGTTGAAGCTGAACCAATTCAGATTATCACTTAGGAGAAAATTGTGTTAAAAAGGCAAATGGGGAAAAAGTTCTCAGAAAACAAAGCAAAATTTAGTTGATTACCATCTGCCAAAGAATTTAAATAAGTTTGGGGTGATTAAATAGTGAAAAGAGCTCTTTCTGAAGAAAACCTCAAATATTATCCAGAAAAAAATACAAAAACCCAACCCAAACCAAAAAAACACCATGGAAATTATAAATGTGATATACATCTTTTTGAGATAAATAAAAGGAATCAGCATTTTTTGTCTCCCTGAAGTTCCTAGAAGGAAAACATGAAAGCCCATGCAAGGAAAACAGCATGTTACACGGTTATGAATTACTGAACATAGGAACAGCAGGCAGGGTATAACACACCTACATTTTGTAACAAGATTATGTTCTTTCCCAGTTAGATATTACAAGCTAAAATTCTAAAATCTTAAGCCACTACCAAAATATACCTATTACTTGGAGTTATAAACTGGAAACTACTTAGATGATGGGAAAAAAATAAATAAGTTTAGTCACCAAAGAATATCTTTGTGAAAGCCAAAAAAGCAGCTCCAAACTACCATCACCTCCAAGAGGCAGTATTGAAGTACATCAGTGCAGGGGGTGGGGAATAGTTCTTGACAGGGAACTTACTGAATATTTCACGTCAGGCTACAATTACTACGGTCTTAAAAATTCCTTTCCTTCATAAGAAAGTCACCAGAAGATGCTTAAAGTTCCTCTTGGTTTGTTAAGCTCACACCCCCCCCCCCCCCCGCCCCTCCTCCGCGGACCCCAACCCCAACACGAGGCATCGCTTGGGTTTTGAGTCCCGCCCCATGCGAAGACCACCAAGGACCCTTCCTCCACCCACAGCCACCCACCGGGGCCGCGGCGAACCGGTACCGGGGCAGCGGTGAACCCGAACGAGCATAGTGCTTAAAGTCGGTCGTGACGTCAAGGAGCAGCTTGCTGGCGTCAGCTTGAGTATGACATCGATCGCCTCAACACCACAACCCCCCCCCCATACACACACACACACCCCACCAGCCATGGAGGAGCCCGCCTTCCAGCCCGCTCCGCCCGGCCAGGGCGTCCTCTCCGCTCCGGCCCAACCACGGGATGAGCTTATGGGGCGGCGGCTTTCAGCTTCCTCCGGGGCCCCCGCATTGAGTCGCCGACCTCCGCTGGAACCGAGCCAGGCCTCCGGCGTGCCCGCGCCTTGCAGCCGCACCGACGGTCCCCTGAAAACACCCCGCTCCGACCCTCTCCCCCTCACCCTTCATCCCTTTCTCCGGGGGTTCTCTGCCCGCCCTGACCCGCACCACCCATCCCGCCCGCCTCCATTTTCTCGTCGAGCCCAAAGGCGTCCAGGCCGGAGGAGGCCGCCGCCTCTTTGCCGACGCCTTTCTGCCGCCGCCGCGGTCCCGCTCCCTTTTTCCTCCCGTCCCGGTGCTTCTCCGGATGCCTCCCTCGCTCACTCACCGCGGGGAGGGGGCAGAGGGGGTATGTGAAGGGGGGGAATCCCGTCGCCTCCGAAAGCCTCAGCCGCGCCGAGCCGCCATTTCCTCCTCCTCTCAACCGCTCCAGAGCGCTGGGCGGGGCCGCTCCTCCCCCGCTACCATAGAGACCAACGGCAGCATACAGCGCGCCCCCACCCCTTTTTGCACCCCACCCCCTTTTGCACACGGCCCCGGGAGGTCTCCGTTGGCTCCGCCCCCGTCCCCTGAGGGTCGGGCGGGAAAACGGCGGCGGCGGCTCCGGTACTGTCAGCACCGCCCGGACCGCGGCTGCGATTCCCCCTCTGAGTCCAACGGGAAGGGAGGTTGAGCGGTTCCCCCCCGCACATATACACACACAGCACTGAGGCTGATCGCCAAGATCCCCGTCTCCCCGGCTTTAAGTCGCCGCTCGCTGCCGAGGCCCGGGCGCACCTCGGCGTTTCCTCAGCTGAGGAGTTGTGTGGGAATCAACAAAGCGCTCCCGGTTTGCTTACATCAAAAATACGGAGGATCTTACCTCAGGACCTGCAAGTTTTGGGGTTTTTTTTATCATTATTCGTGGGGTTGCGAGTGCCAAAGCAAAACTGCCCTGTAACCAAGTACTGGTTTGCTGACTGTGACTTCTCAGAGGATTAACACAGCTTGCAGACCAAACTGTTCACATCAGCTTTGCTCCCCACCTATGCTTAACTCCATTAGGGTTTTGTTTTGTTTTTCTCGTTCTATTCCATCTCTTTTTAAAAAAAAAAAATCGAATAGCTGCTGTGGTGCTTTCCCCTGGCTCTGGGTTATGGACTGATGGAAGCGTTCACTGGATCAGAGACACTGCATGAGGCTTCCTACTTTAAATAACCTTTAAAAATGGTTTGGGCTACTACAGTATCCAAGCTGCTAAAAAAAAAAAACAAACAACTAGCAAGGGTTAATTCCCATTCTGGATGTTTTGTTCCTGTTCTCAGAAGCTGTGACAGTGACAGCATTCACACCCACATGGCAAGGTCAGCAAGAGGTCTCAAGGCTGAGAGGAGGACCCAGGAGTTGATGCAAGCACTCCTGGCCAGGAGATCTGAAGAGCTTTTAAGGCAGCTGGAGGTGCAAGCTTTAGGTCTTTGATTTTCCCTGATCCTGCAAATTTTTTCTCATGGATTTGTGACACTGATTCCAGATGGATTCCAGGCAGGTGAAATGTTTACTTACGTGGATTATGGAATGAAAACACAAGGGAACAAAAATACTAATTCTGTTGAATTACTGGGTTCTATTGTAATTTGATGACATAGTTTAGAAGTCTGTTATATTTAATACACAAGACTTCTGGTGATAAAAGCTCAGGATGATGTAGAAAAAGCTACTATTAGGCTTTTTTTTTGCCTGATAAGAACAGCCAGCCTCTTTTTCTACCTGAATTAATACTTACTTCACACAGGAACACCAAGAGGTAAAAAAATACCCAACAGATTCCTGTGCAAAAGTACAAGACACCATGAGTAAAGGCAAGTAGAACTTCTTCTCAGCTATAGAGCTGCAATAAATCAAACTTATGTGGAGAGGAAATACCTTATGATTTGCTAGATCAAGCTGCAGCAATTTATGCCCTGGGAAAAGCTAACAAGGTGTGGTTAATGGACAAAATTAGCACTTAGGAAGCACTCAGACCCAAGGATTGCACAGCAGGGCAAAGGGAACGTGCAAAACAAGGAATTGCACACCAGGAGTGAGCAAGGGAATGCCTCCAACAGGGGATCCAGCAGTGAAACAGGTATTAAATCCCTCTCACATGCATGTGGGAAGAGGTTTACACCATCTTAATGCAACACTGATTCACTTTGCACACCCAGTGAACACTTTCCAGCCACAACCCTCCCTCCACCTTTGGGTTGAAGCCCAGGTCAGAGTATCTGAATATCTACCTGGCTGAACACCTGTGTCACCTTCTCTTTAAAGGTACCATCAGCACCTCAGTTCTTTCCCTCTTTCACTTCCTAATTCTTTTCCTGTCAGAGCCTAATTTGGGAAATTCACTCCTGGGTTACCAGCCTGAACCTGGCAGCACACAGGAGAGTTTTGGTGATCCATAAAATGTGAGTTTGGTTCTGCTTTAGGCCACCTCTGCTGTGACAGGATGAGAGTTTCTAACTGGCTGGAACTGCAAACACTGCTGGCAGAGATGAATGTCTGTCAATCAGCTTCTAAAACAGTCCAATAAGCACCTTATCTACTTCTCCTTAAACACTGGAGCAGCTTATGCTTCAAATCCCTCAAGCACTACTCCTTAAAACTTTTTTCCACTGCTTTCCATAACCTTTTCCACTATCAATATTCCACATTTCTTTTTTCCACTATTAATATTTCCACATAACCTTTTCCATCTATTTATCTCTTGGATTTCCTTGTTATTTTTTAAGCTTTTGTGTCTTTTTTACATCTGGAAGAGTCTCACACAACCCACCAACCACTGATTTGTGATGTGCACTAAGGCATCACCTCCCTGTTGCACACACCTGGGGTGTCACTCTGTGCTCTCACCCACCTTTTCCTTCACCAGCAGACCAACCTTTCCCCCCCAGTGCTTGAAGGTGCAAAACCCCTTAAATATAAAACTTACTTTACATTCCTTCCTCTCAGCACCTCCTCACCGAGTGCTCTGCTGAGCCAACTTCAGCAGCCAGGTAAAAGCAGAGACAGAGTTAACCCATGAAAAGAGAAGGGATGAAAGCAAAGGACCAAGTTCTCTTCCCTCCTCCACCTCTGGCCTGGCTTTTTAGTTTTTCTTTTTTAAACAGACAATCATTTTAAGTCAGAAGAGACTCATTTCCATCAGCTGTGCTCCAGCTTTACCTTTTTATTTTTGGGGGGAAAAAGGCCTCTGTCCTCAGAGCTCAGCACATCACTCAACACAGACACCCCAGGAGTTGAGGCACTGAAGCTTCTGGGTCCTTGACTGCCCAAGCCTCCTGACTCTTCATTTTTCACAAAGCCTAAAGGAACACAGAGAGGGACTTCACTGAGGGTTAACCATATTCACATAAACAAAGCAATCCTCTTCCCTGCATGGCAGAAACTTGCAGGTTTTTTTCACACCCTGCAATTCTACCTAAAACTTTTCTTCTTCCCCTCCCTCAAGACCTTTTTAATTGTAGGGATTTTTCTGACTTTGCCAGAAATGAGTGGGTTTGGTTGAGAATTCATCCATCTTCAAATATGTTATCAAAATAGCTCTGAAATGGCAAAAACTTGCAAGTTTTTTTCACACCCTCCAATTCTACCTAAAACCTTTCTTCTTCCCCTCCTTCAAGACCTACAAATAAAAAGGGATTTTTCTGACTTTGCCAGAAATGAGTGGGTTTGGTTAAGAATTCATTCATCTTCAAATATCTGTTATCAAAATAGCTCTGAAATGACAGAAACTTCCAGGTTTTTTTCACACCCTCCAATTCTACCTAAACCCTTCCCTCTTCCCCTCCCCCTCAAGACCTTTTTATTTGTAGGGATTTTTGGGACTTTGCCAGAAATTTGTGGGTTTGGTTGAGAATTCATCCACCTTCAAATATCTGTCATCAAAATAGCTCTGAAATTAGGGTTTATCAAATCCTAATCCATGCAAGAACTCTACAAATGGCACTGAATAAGTTATTAGATATTTTTTTAGCCTCAATTTTGAAGTCTTGGCCCAACTTTGTTTTATTGTCCCCATTACTGTGGGATTCTTGTAGGACTGTGGCATATTGAAGCCAGGGAGCAGTTTGCTTCCATTCCCTTTAATCCAGAAGTCCCAGAATTATCCTGCAAAGTTTTCCCTGAGTAATAAAAGAAAGATTTGCTTGCAACTTTAGGGAGATCAGGGTTTTTTCCAGCAGTTTGGCTTTAGTGCTGGGAAAAGGAGGAATCAGAGAGGAACTTTTGCTGGGATTTGGTGCACAGCTTCGTGTCTTCCTACTTTGGTGAAGTTGAAAATGAAAAGCCAGGTATGCAAAGATGGTATTTCCAAATCTTTGAGTACTCCAAACTCTGAGGCACAGAAGTTCTTCACTAAAGGCAGCAGCAGGTATTACATTTGGGATGAGGAGATGTTTACTCAAAAATATATAAGTTAAAAAGAGGGGAATACAGAAAGTGCCAAGGCAAGATTACCCTCAGGAAAGAATGAGTAGGAAGCTTGGGTCATTTATTACTCCAGATACTGCTTAATCCTCCAAACACGCAGAGTTTTATTGCACACAGAATATTAAAAGGGGAAAAAAAAGTCCTGTATCACTGTAAAGCAATAATAATACCTTATTAAATATATATTTAATATAGTTAACTTAGTATATTCAAAGAATCTTATCATCTTGGGCTAATGCTGCTATCAAAAACGTTGTTACTACAACTGTAGTACTATTTAGCCACGGAAAAACTCTTCAGGCATCAGAAAGACATTTTGTTATCAGCAAATGCTTCAAGAGCAACATTCAAAGGGTGTTTGTTCAACTCGAGGGGTTGTAAAACTTCTCTCAAAGCAAAGCTCAGTTTCTCGGTAGGTTTGGCATTGCCAGAAACATCAAAAATATGAGGGAAGCAAATGAAAGGTAAAATAAAAAAATCCAAACACCCAAACCGATAAAAACGCAGCTGGCAATGAGATCCTGCACAGAGATTACACAATTCTTTGTTAGCGTTATGGTTAAAAGAAAATGTTGACTCCTAAATAGAAAAAAACCACCAAACCCACAACTCAGGAGCTGCCAAAAGCCCCTTTTGACTTGAACTCAGAAACGCTAAAGGAGAAAATTCTTTTAATATCGAAAAAAAACCCAAAACCGGTGTCAGCACCGCCCCAAAACCACCATGCTGCCCAACAGCAGCTCAGAGATATTTTAGTTAATTAACACATAATTCAAATTATTAGAAAGCAATTCCATCTATCCTGTACCTGTACACAGCAGCCAGGGGACGAATCACACTCCGTTGCCTCCTCGCTGCTCGGGGTGCATTTCCCTGGACAATAAAAAGCCAGGAAATCCCCCTAAAAAGGGCCGCACTTCCTTCTTTGTGGAAGTCTCCTGAGAAACTCCACCTTTTAGGGCGGAGCTGACAAGAACCAGAGCGGAACAGCTGAGGCAGGGAGAGATTGATGAGCTGCAGGGTCAAAAATAGGCTGGAGGTTTGGATTACCCAAAAAGTCAAATTCCTGGGGTTTAGTTTTTCGACTGAAGGCTGAAGAGGGAAGAGGAAGAGCCCTCTCCTCTCAGTGGTTGTCACGCCTGCTGTAGCTCGCTAAAAAACGCCTGAAAATGTATAGAATGTATTACTAAATATATTAAGCTTTGAATAAAATTTTGCGGTTTATAAAATGGGAGTTTTGGGGGAAAGAAAGCATAAAATATTGATTATCTGATGGGGTATTCCGTGGTTTCACCCATTTCAATGTAGGGAAATTGGAAGTGATTTTTGGAGATTCCATCGTGGATTTTTATCCATTTCAGTGAAGGGAAAAATGTCACGGGAGTCAGATTTGGAGCTGGGCTTTGTCACAGTCACAGGAACACGAGTGGGAAAGGAATAAATGTTTTCCTATTCCCAGTGTACTGAAATGACGTTTTTCCCAGGAGCATCACAGACACTGTTCACACATAAACATTGCCCCTCTTAAACCCCTTCTCCATTTAAACACAAAATCGAGGAGATGGCTTTGCCGGGAAATGCTTCTCTTCAACCCCCGCTGCCTCTGCCCGTGAGGAGTTAATTTTAAACCTCATTAATTTACAGCCCGTCACCTCTCAGACATTTCCCCCTTCCCCTCACCCTGGCAGCGCAGCCCTGGGCAGGAGGCGCCATGGCGGCCACAGCGCAGGCCCTGCCCTGACATCCCGCGGCCGTGACCCAAGGAAGGGCTTAGGGGAGGGACGAGACCGGACCCTCAACCCCGCTCAGCACCGGGGACTCCATCACGCCCCATCCTTGCCCTGTCCCCCCCCCAGCCTGAGGCACCGCAGCCGCCATCTTGCAGCACCCCTCTCCCCGCCACCGCTCTGTCCCCGCCCGGGCGGAATCCCTCCCTCTCTCTATGATCCTCAAGCGCCGCCGCTCCCACCCGTCCTTACAGTACCGATTCCCACCGGCAGGGGGTACCTACACGGGCGGGTGTACCCTCTATCCCGAAGCGCCACTCTATGGTTGCTTCTTCTCGCCTTTCTCCGGGCGCTGATTGGCCGAGAGGGCAGTTCTCGCGAGATCCGGGTGCCAGCGGCCTGGCGGAGGCGGCGGAGGCCCCCGCGTTCCTGCGTCGGAGCCGGCACCGCGGCGCTCGGTAAGATGGCGGCTGCGGGCCCGCACCTCCCCTCGGGGCAACGGGGGCTGCCGGGGCCTTTCCCTCACCACGGCGGTTCAGCCCCCGCTAGGCCGCTGCGGGCGGCGGGGACCCACCGGGCCTGTGGCGAGCGGGGCCGAGCGCTTCGGTGGGCCGGGCAGCGCCTCGGCGGGACGGGGGCGAGGAGAGGGCCGGGGGTCGGCAAGGGAAGGTAGCGGTGTTCCGGCGGGCGGGGGTCGGGTGGGGCTGTGGCCGTCGCCGTTCGTTACGACCGGAGCCCCGTTCCCCCCGCCGCGTGGTGGGGAGCGGGGAATGCGGGGAGCGCTGGGCCCCGCAACCGGGTCCGGGCTGCTCTGCCTCCCGCTGCCCCGCTGCCCTGGAGTCGGTGTGGCGGAGTTTAGAGGAAGAAAAACCTGTTGGAAAGGAGAGGGGCCGCGGAGGGGAGGCGGTGGCTGTTGGTGTTGTTGTTGCCGCCTCCTCCTCCCCTCTCGCTGTCCCCGTGACGGGAAGGTGGAGATGGGTGAACGGCGGCTTTAGCATCGCTCCCGAACGGGACAACAAAAATATATAGTCGAGAAAATACTGGGAGGCCGTGTTTTAGTAGGGTTGGCGAGTACTTTTGAGCTGGTGTAAGCCTCCCACTTGTACAGTGGATAATGTTTCAGGTTTTGTAGCTACACACAATTTGTAGCTGTTGTGTCCTGAGTTTTGGTGAGAACTCGAAAGCAAACAGTGCTGATGTAGCAAACCTTTAAAGGCTTGTCAGATTTTCTGGCCAGCTGTCAGACTCTTTGATTCACTTGTTCTGCTCTGTGATGCTGCGTGTCCTGTAGAACTTGTAAAGAGGATTTGTTTGGTGTGGATTTAAGAGTAAGGAGTAAAGGGAGAGATGGGATTTGAATTTTTTTATGCTGATGATTAATGAAAGCAGCTCTAGAGGCTGTCTAGGAGATGTGAAAGTGCAGGAACAAGGAGGAGAAAAATGTAAAACTGTGGTTTGAGGTAAAAGGGTGTGTTTTGGGCTGTTAATGTAGAAGACCTCATAAAGAAGGTTTTCAGGGAAAGAAGGTAGGAACTCAGTGCTTCTACACATTCAAGTTACTTCTTGATTCATGTTAAATGAGATGCTTTGCTTTCCTTTTAGTAAGAGTCCAGGATGAGTTATGCAGAAAAACCTGATGAAATCACAAAAGATGAATGGATGGAAAAACTTAACAACTTGCATATCCAGAGAGCAGACATGAACCGCCTGATCATGAACTACCTTGTCACAGGTAACAAGCAGCAGTGATGCCAGGAGGCTCTGGAATGCAAGCCACTTACTTATCAGGACAGTTTTGCCTAAAACTTGCTACTAGGTGGAGTGAAATTTAGGGTTTTGAGGACTTTGGGTTGGTGGTGACAACTCTTAGCAGTGTCCAAAGTGGAAACTGATGTTTATTCATTTCAACTCTTTGCTCAGAAATATATAAAAGTGTTTTCTGAAATGCCATTAACAAGCATAACCCACTTCTCTGGGATCTTTTTTGTGTGTTCTTTTTGATGCCATTTGAACTTTGTGTTTGGAACACTCAACTTGGAATTGTCCATGGCAATTACTCTGCATACCATCCCAGTAAGCTGTGCTAGGGTGGAGGCAGCTGCATCCCATCTACACCCCTGTTTGTGTTGGGGTGTGGGTGAAGCCTGCCAAGTGACAGAACTAATTTCTGTGTGCAGGACTTTGTATTTAAAATATCTGTTATAACTTAAGAAAAGGTGAGAAAGCAAAATTAATTCTCTTTTTCTGCTTCTTCTCAGTAAAACTGCCAGGTTTGTGTAAACAGACTTGGAGGGCTGGAAGAAAAATATTTTATTTTTCAAACTTTGCAAATGGGAATTTTGAATATCCCATTTTGGAATGAAAACACTGCTCTGGTCAAGTGTAAAACAAGCTTTGGAGTTGAGAGGTGTTGGACTACAAGTTATATGCATCCTGAGAGCAGCAGGGTGCTTGGTAAGAGTGGATTAAGCAACACCTCCTGGATAAATGGTGTTGCAATAGATAAGAATTTTTCAAAAGATGAGATTTGAGCTTTAAACAATTGTGTTGTGAAGTGTATTTTATAGGTGATATGTTTCTGTTTCAGAGGGCTTCAAAGAAGCAGCAGAGAAGTTTCGGATGGAGTCTGGAATTGAACCCAGTGTTGATTTAGAGACTCTTGATGAGAGGATAAAAATCCGAGAAATGATACTGAAAGGACAAATTCAAGAAGCCATTGCATTAATAAACAGCCTCCATCCAGAGTTGTTAGACACAAACAGATATCTTTACTTTCATTTGCAGGTAAGGGCAGGTGGCAAACTTTTATTTAAAGTAGTGGAGTTTTGAAGATTGTGTTGGGAGGTCTCTCAGTCTGTGTTGGGAGGTCTCTCAGTCTGTGTTGGGAGGTTTCTCAGTCTGTGTTGGGAGGTTTCTCAGTCTGTGTTGGGAGGTTTCTCAGTCTGTGTTGGGAGGTTTCTCAGTCTGTGTTGGGAGGTTTCTCAGTCTGTGTTGGGAGGTCTCTCAGTCAACGTGGATGTTCCTGGCATCATTTTGTGGTGGTGGGAAACTGGTGTGGTACAAGAACCATGAAAATTTGTAGCAGCAGCAGTGGTCTGTGGCTTAAAAATCATAGAATGGGTTGGGTTGGAAGGAACCTTAAAGATCATCAAGATCCAACCCCCCAAGGGTTGGCTGGGCAGGGACACCACTACAGGGGTTGTGTCATCCAACCTGGCCTTAAACACTCCAGGGATGGGGCATCAGCAACCTCCCTACTCCCCAACTTCTAAATATTAGTGTGAATGGCTTGCTAATTGTTTGCTAATACAAACAGATATCTTTCATTTGCAGGTAAGGACAGGTGGCAAACTCTTATTTAAAATAGTGAAGTTTTGAAGATTGTGTTGGGAGGTTTCTCAGTCTGTGTTGGGAGGTTTCTCAGTTGATGTGGATGTTCCTGGCATCATTTTGTGGTGGTGGGAAACTCTGTGGCATGGTACAAGAACCATGAAAATTTGTAGCAGCAGCAGTGGCCTGTGGCTTAAAATCATAGAATGGGTTGGGTTGGAAGGAACCTTAAAGATCATCAAGATCCAACCCCTCCTAGATGGGCAGGGACATCACTACACAAGTTGTGTAAAGCTTCATCCATCCTGGCCTTAAACACTCCAGGGATGGGGCATCAGCAACCTCCCTACTCCCCAGCTTCTAAATATTAGTGTGAATGGCTTGCTATTGTTTGCTAATACAAACAGATATCTTTACTTTCATTTGCAGGTAAGGGCAGGTGGCAAACTTTTATTTCTGTTTAAGAAATTGAGATTGGAAAAGTAGTGGAGTTTTGAAGATTGTGTTGGACATGGATGTGTGGTGGAAACCCTGTGGCATGGTGCAGGAACCAACATACTCCATGAAAATTTGTAGCAGCAGAAGTGTCCTGTGGCTTAAAATCATAGAATGGGTTGGGTTGGAAGGAACCTTAAAGATCATCAAGATCCAACCCCCCAAGGGTTGGCTGGGCAGGGACACCACTACACAAGTTGTGTAAAGCTTCATCCATCCTGGCCTTAAACACTCCAGGGATGGGGCATCAGCAACCTCCCTACTTCCCAACTTCTAAATATTAGTGTGAATGGCTTGCTAATTGGTCTTCTGTAACACATCATCTCAAAAGCATCACATTTACCTTTTCCAGTAGATTTTGTAGCCAAGTCTGCTGTTTTTTGCCCTCAAACTGCCAAGTTATGGGTCAGAGATTCTCTCAAATCACGCGCTAACGCCTGAAGATTTCCAGGCTTGAAACCCCGAGGGTTCCTCCCTTTGTTTCCCTGCTATTCCTGGGTCTCTCCTCTGCAGCAGCAGCATCTGATTGAACTGATCAGGCAGCGGGAGACAGAAGCAGCTCTGGAATTTGCTCAGACCCAGCTGGCAGAGCAGGGGGAGGAGAGCAGGGAATGCCTGACGGAGATGGAGCGCACGCTGGCTCTGCTTGCCTTCGACAATCCCGAAGAGTCACCCTTTGGGGATCTGCTGAACATGATGCAGAGACAGAAGGTAAGCCTGCCCCACAAGGAAACTCAGCTCTTTTGGGGTGAAAATGATGGCCAAATGCTTTTTATACTGATGCATTTATAGTGATGTGGAAAAAACCAGAATTATTGCTTCGTTTTTCTTAAGTGCAGTTAAAAAAAAAATGTTTCAGCTCCTTGGCTCTCTTGTTTTATCCACACCCTGCCCTGCCCATTTTTTGAGGAATTAGCACACTAGGTGTGATCTTTCCACTGACATTAGAAGTGTTAATTGTAGGAAAACTCATCCTGAACTTGAGTGTTTCTTTTCCAGGTATGGAGTGAGGTTAATCAAGCTGTTCTAGACTATGAAAATCGTGAATCAACACCCAAGTTGGCAAAATTACTGAAACTACTACTGTGGGCTCAGAATGAGCTGGACCAGAAGAAAGTGAAATACCCTAAAATGACAGACCTCAGCAAGGGGACGATTGAAGAACCCAAGTAAAAATGTGTGCAGATGGACATCAACCAATCTTAGTACTGCACAGTATACATTTATATCAGTCTGTGACTGAAATATTTTTACTACAGTACAGCACTCAATTCAGATTTTTCAATGAACATCTAATTTGAAGGGAGAAAAGTCCCTTTTAAATGCTGCAAAAACTGCATTGAAAGGAGCTGTATCTCTTTGAAAGTCTGACTTAGGCTATGCACTATAATACATTTTTAAAAAAAGAAAAAAAAAAAACAAAACCAATTAAACAGGACAGGAAAAAAAATAGCATTTTTAAAAGTACAGAGCTCAAGCTTTCTAATTGGCTGCTGATGCCTAGTTTAGTGGCCAGCAAGTTAATACTGAGTTATATTGGCAACTATTCAGTTCAGTTTAACTGTCTCCTGTTTGAAATGTGTATATAGAACAGTGAATATTTTCTACCTTTTAAGTTATAGCCAGATATACATTCCCCTTAAAAGTAACTGGTCAAGTTTTCATCTATAAACTTTGCAGTAAGGTCAACCTTTGGCTTAGGAAATAGTGTACAAACTTGTAAATCATAATTTAAGGACTTTTTTTGTTTGGGTTTTTTTTTTTTTTTCCTTGTTTCTGACTTTTTGGTGCTTTATATGGTGAGAGCTATGTTCATAATGGATCAGTGACCCATCTTTTCAGGAGGAATACTGTTGGAAATAAGGGTTTGTTCTTCATTTTCACAAATGACCAAAATGGCCCCCAGAGGCACCTGAGGGGTTTTGTTAACAGGGGCCTTTCCCCCCCCCCCTATTAAATCTGCAGCTGCAGACATTCAGTGATTCTACTGACACTTTAAAAGCCACTGGATGTTTTTAAGCTGAAAGACATGTTTGTGTTAGGAAATTAGGTGGGGGGAGAGATGCTCCTTGAAGCCTCTGATGCATCAGTTTGTGCAGGATCAGTTTGTGCTTGCTGAATAAGAATTAATAGTTTTAGAGCTACCTGAGCTGGTTTTCTGCCTTGAGCTGAGCAGAGCAGGGCTGTCTAAAAGCAGAAATTTCCATTTTTTTTCTGAATTCTTCCATACCTTTCTGAAGAGATGCAGTTCATCTTCACCTGTATTTGTTTACTGACTGTCCTCACTCCACTTAGGATTTATAGCTTTCATGTTTTACATGTGAAGTCCAGACTTTCAAGTCAACAAATTGTAATCCTCTGGGTATGGGATCTTCTGGTTGCCTGAATTTTGCAGCCCCACACACTGGTGTTCAGCCAGTGGTAGGAAGCACCCATCTTGCCAAATCGACCTCTAGATTTATTTTTTTTTAGGTCCTTAATATCAAATTGTTACAGATTTGCTGAAGAGGGACAGAGCTGATGGGTGAAACAACACCATGGCAGTTGTCACACCAGTCCCATACTGTACATAGTCTTGTATGGTAGATATTACCCTGTAGAATGAAACTTAGTTTTCACTTAATTTTACTGGAATACTTATGCATTAAACTGTATAAAGCTTTGCAGATACACCTGACTTATGGGAACTAACAAAACCTGTTACTGATTGCATTACTGTGAACACTGTTTACTTGTGTAGCTATTTTTTCTTTTTTTTTTTTCTTTTTTTGGGAGGGGGGGGGATGGGGGAGAACCATTGTTTGTTAAGCAGCTATTAGAGATGCAGAGTGCCAGGGTTAAGCTAGAGGATGGGTGGAACAAAATGCTTTGTTCCCAGGTATTTACTGAGTGTTCTGGTCTCCACTTTGAGGCATTTATGGTCTGGAGGGCTTGAAGTTTATACCTAACTAAAAAACTCTCAGTAGCCCCCCAACTACAGCAGCAGTCTGGCTTTCCTTCCCCCCGGGCTGGTTATTCTAACACCAAACTTTTAACAGTTGTGGGTTATGTTATTTTTATTTTTTTTTTTTAATTTTATTTTCCTTTTTCCAGTCGGTTGATGTCTGAAACCCATGTATAACTTTTAGTTTGTGAGAAACTGTATGGTTAATGTAACTTTGTTTAATAACAAACTGCAGAAACAAAACTGGAATAGCTCTTAATTTCTTCCTTTAGAACTGATCAGCTTTTCCTCTGTTCTGACACTTGTTAAATCTCATTTAAAGCTTCTCCCAGCTGAAGTGGAAAGTGGTGTGTTTTTGTGGCATGACTAGCATTTTTCTCCATGAGAAATGCAGTATTACAGTCCTGGTTGAGAAGTTCACTGCACTTCTAGAATGCTACATCATTTCATAGACTATTTGGGCAAAAGCTGAGCATAGATTACTTGAATTTTCTCTAGCTTGTTGGGTTTGGTTTTCGTTGGGTTTTTTTCCATTAAAAAATAAACATGTTTTTTAAGGGGTTTAATATAAAAGTAGTCTAGAACTATTTCACTTTGGTTTTATGAACATGCCACATTGATAAGCAGCTTTAATCTGTAAAGTTTTTGGTAACTGCAAGAAAATACTCGAAAGCTATGCATTTTAGAGAAAGCATAAAGGTAGTGATAATGGTACTTCTAAGGATCTTTATATTAGTGTATATAAAATAGTTTGCATATACAAATATAATATATAATCTGTTTGAAATATTCTTGAATGGTAGGGGCTGTGAAAACATATTATAATTTATGGAAATATTGTACACAGGAAACAGACCTCTCAGTACACGAATGAACTTTTGTCATATGCATGAGAAATGTCTTATTTGGTGACTACTAATGAATGGGATTTTGTTAACCCAGTTTTGTTAGACAACCACTTTAACAAATATTATTAAATGCCACTTTGATCAGTTTGCTTTAGTGTAAAAAAAAAAAAACAAACCTATTTTCTTCTACTTGATTTAGAACAAGGTGAAAAGAACTTTTGTAACAAGATTTGTTCCGAACTCAACGGTGGCAAAGAAATCTGGTGATTAAATGTGGTACACTACACTTGCACTTCCCCCAACCTTTCCTTTGCTGAAAGCAAGTAAGATTTTTTTTTTCCTTCATACTACAGACATGAAAAGTTGGGTTGTAAAATATCCTGTCATGTGCCTGTGCAGAAAGGCTGTTTATCAGGTGTGTTGGATTAGGCTACAAGTCTCTGTCCTTTTCCCAGACCTTTCCCATCTCTTATAACTCCCTCCTTACCATGTTTCTTCTCTGCTTGTCAAATCTAAGCTAAACTGTGGTTGCTTCTGTTGTACTGTGGAGTGATTTGTGATGGATGGGGGATAGATTTCCATGAAGATGAAGTACTGGTGGTACTTCCTGAGAAATACTGACCTGTCCAGTTTGGTACAGCTGGGAGAACAGGCTCCAACACAGATCCTAACACTACACTTTCCTCTCAAGACTTGTGAAGAGGCAAACATATAAAGCTTAAAACCAGGTGAAGTACCTCTCTCTTAAGATGATTTCATTGAACCACTTTCATCCTCTGCCACCCACATTACCAGGGAAATGGGAATGAGTGTGGAGAGCACTTCCACAGCGTTTGGGATGTGTGAAATTATCAGGAAAGAATTCAGTCTCCACTCCTTGTACATACAGGGGAAGCCATTACATTATTCTAGGATGATTTTATTGTTTTTACTTTGTAAAATTTATGCTTTGTATGCTTGGAGTATAAGCTTAAAAGCATTACTTAAAAAAAAAAAATAATCCTTGACTAGTAGATGGGTGTTGCTTGACTTCTTTCAAACCACTTTCTGTCCAAGTTCATTATGCAGCTTATTAAATGGAGTTGGAGCGTGATCCCTCTGTGTCTTTATCTTCATGGATAATGGGGCCTCCTGCTGTCAACAGCAGCTGAAAGCATCCCTGAGATTCTTCCCTCAAAGAACATGAAAGGATATGGATTCATACTTTGCCCTAAGTCTGCCTTTAGACTACAGAAGGTTTAAATAGGTTCTGACCTGTGCTATAGATCTCCCTGTGACTCCTCTGCCATATTCCTGTTAAAAGGGGATTCCAACAAAATGCTGCTGCCTTATGCCCACCTGGATCAATTTCTGCATGGGAGTTGCTGGTTGCTTAAAAGCAGTCTGGATTTCTCATTTTCTCTCATAATTTGCTTGGGTTTCAGCATCTTGCTGTCTGCAACAGTTCTGCAAAGTTCCAGTATTTAGCCCAAGAAACCACATGCATTTTCTTCAGACTGTGGATAAGTTGGCTTGAAACTGCTCTTGATGAGCATGGAGCTTTCAAGCCACAGCAGAGGTTTTTTTGGGGAGTCAATTGCCCTTTATAAATGTGTGCACCCATTTCTCCTTTCACACCCCTTCAGGATCTGGTCTTGATCTGTGCTTTGTAAAATCCTTGTCTGGATGAAGTGATAGTAAATGTTACTTCAAATATTAACCCAATAATCTTTAATTTAATTTAATCTGTCGACAGATCAAGCAGAACACAGGAAAAACTCAAGGAGACTCTGTCCTTGTGTAAGATTATTTTCTTCAGTCAGGACCTGTGTTCTGAGCTGATTCCATTTGCTGTTTAATCAGCTTGGTGGGAGGGTTGCTCCGAGGAAATTACACAGAAATAAAATGAACAATGTGTTTTTACTCTTTAAACTTCTGTGCATGTGATGGATGTTATGCTCACAACCACATTTTTTTTAACTGCAGCTATTTTTGACAGTGAAACTTGCTTCTTCCCTGAGAGGTGAATTAGTCAAAGAAGTTATTCATTGAGGAGGGGATGCTGAGAGGTACAAGGAGAGGACCTGGAAGAGTACAACAAATAAAACTTTGTGTGATGTGCTCAATTCCCAAATTGCATCATCATCTTAGCAAGTTGGGAGCCAGTGTTTCAGTGCTTGTATCCCACAGCAGTGAAATTTTCCATGGTGTTAAATCAAACAGGGGTATGAGTTAAAGTTTTCTGATCCTGTGATTACTTCACCATGCCCAAGACCTCCTCCCTTCTTTTCTGAGCTTGCTACGTGAATTTAACTTCCTGTAGTTACATCAGCACTCATCTCCTCCTGCCTCAAATTAACTCTAAACAAATATATGCTACTTAAAAAAACGATTTAATAAAGTAAAACCAGTTTATATACACCCCACATCAACTGAACAATGATTTGGGGTTTTGGCTGCATGGCTTGGCTCCCTCTTCTGGAAAGAGACACTGTGGCAGAGTGAATAAAAATATTTTCTTTATAGTTTCCAGCCCAAATAAAGGAAGGAAAACCTACAACTGGATGAAGGCAAAGCTCTGTGGTTTCTACACATGGTTCCACTCAGTTTGCACTTGTACCAGAGCTTGGTGCATGGTTTGTATTCCCTGTTGGTAGCAGTCTGTGTAACCAGGTGTGACCAAGCCACTGGCCTGCTGGGGGTGATCTCTCCTCTAAGGAGGAAATACTGAGGAAAAGGATAAAATCTGAGTTTTGCTTTTGTCAGCCCTCAAGACCCTCTCCTGAGGTTATCTCTGTGGCGTGAGAAGAACCTTTTGCTACTTCACTCTAAGGTTCTGCTCCATAGCAGTGCTTCCCCTCTTGATTTAAGGAGCTAACAGACCTCCAGGGAGCTGCAAAGTATTCCTGGCAGGAGAATGGCAGAGTTAACTGAAACTGCTCTGCTTCAGGCTTCGTTTTCATGAGCATTCTACAGGTAGCTGGCTGCAGGAGGTGCTTGCCCTGCATCTGTTTTTTTGGGGCAGCTCCTGTACCTTTCCCAAGGGCCACATCTGACTGACCAGGAGCTTCTCCATCCTCTGAGCTGCAGTGTTGCTGTGCCTGCAGCCGAGCTGTCAGCAGTCCCAGAATCACTTCAACGAGGTTCTAACAAAAAGCTCCTCTGCCTGCTCACTCAGATTCCTCAAGTGAGTCACCAGTCCTCTCCTTTGGATTTTAATTGTCTGTTTCCATCGAGGATTATCTCTCTGATATTTACACCAAGGCAACAGCTCCATCCAACACACTTAAGCTGGGATAATACTGGTTTTCCTTTTCTTTTTCTTTTTCCTTTTCTCCTTTCCTTTCCTTTCCTTTCCTTTCCTTTCCTTTCCTTTCCTTTCCTTTCCTTTCCTTTCCTTTCCTTTCCTTTTTTCTTTTCTTTTCCCTTCCCTTTTCCTTTCCTTTTTCTTTTTTTCTTAAATTCTCTGGACGGGAGCATCACAGCCCAGTTTAATCCTTAAAAAGCAAAGACAGATATTTTTTGCCAGCAAGCCCATGAAAGCTGGAGGAGCAGGAGCTGTCTCACCCACAGGACACAATGTTGAACTTCCCAGGGGAGAGAACAGACCCAGTTTCGACCCCGCTCAGTTTTTGCGGGTGTGGGGGGGACTATTTACCGGCGGTCGAGAAAAATCAATAATAATAATAATAAAAAAAATAACCACCCTAAACATAAATTTGAGTGCGACGGATGGAGAAAACAACCAGCTTTTCTCTCCAAGGTTCTGGGAGGGGACACCGGGGGGTGGCCGGGTGTCAGAGGGGGGGTGACGGGAGGTGCTGACACGTGGCCGTGGCTCGGCGAAGGGGAGGGAGGAGGAGGAGGAGGAGGAGGGAGGAGGGAGCCGGGAGCCGGGGCTGCCGCGATGTGCAGGAGGCGGAAGGCGCTGCCCGCATGGCCGCGGGTGCCGGCGGCAGGAATGTGCCGGTCTGCGGCTCCCAGCACGGCGGCATGAGGCGGGATGGCGCTGGGGACCCGTACTGGTCCAGGTAAGGCTGGACACCCCTCCTTTTCCTCCCTGGAAAGCAGCTCTCCTGTTTTGCCCGGGATACCCCCCCCCTATTTCCCAGGCATCCATCCAGCCGTTCATTTCCCAGCTCTGGGACCATCCCCACAAGCCCCGGGCGAGCTCATCTGGAGGCCACCTCTGTTACCGGGATGGAAAAGATGGAGCTGAGGGATGGAGGGGTCGGGCAGGTCCCCGGAGAGGCGGTTCCGGGAGGTACCGGGGACTGCTCCCCAGGATGCTGCCGGTCCGAGAGCCTCCGCTTCCCGGGACCGGGGGGGACCCGGTCCCACCGCCCTGGGCGGTCCCAGCTGCCTCGCTCCACCCGGCTCCGATGGAGAGGTTAGAGAAAAAGTGGAGGATAAGGAAACACGGGGGGGAAAAGTCTCTTGAGCTGCTTTTTTTTTGGCCTGTAGTCAGTTATTCAAACCTTTGAAACCACCGTGAGGTTCTTATCGAAGTATTCCAGCAGGGCTGTTTGTATTGGTGATAGTAATTAATTAAGATAAAGTCTGGAAAAGAAGCTGGGCAGCAGCTAGCCAGCACGAACTGTTCATCAAGTTAAGTCATTATAATACTTTAAAATACTATTAAGCCCGAACTCAGTGCTTTTAACAGCAGGAACACAGGAAAATGTGGGATGTTCCTGTGTTTGGAGCAGAGGCTATGGAGCAGGGATACCCAGGAGGGATATCCGGGGCTCCCCAGCACCTCCTGCCCAGGATCTGCCTCCTCCCAGCTGAACCTGGGTGAGATGATGGTTCTGAAGTGCCTGGACTTCAGCTGGAAGGGATGGGCAGAGGCTTCTCCAAACCAGGATTCCCTGGGCTTCACCGTGTTGCTCCTGTGCTTTATATTTCCTTTGCTTTAACTCTGCCACCAGAGTCTGGTGTGACTCCGGGGACAGGTGACAGGGACATGAGTACCAATGCAGAGGAACGTGTGGCCAAGGGGTGGAATTGTCCCATCCAGCCACTGGGTAAGCTGAGGTTTGCCATCAATGGGTTCCTGTCATCAATTCCCCTTCTTGACAGCCAGTCCTAACCTGCAGCTCGAAGCTGCCATCCCAAGGGAGACTTTTCCTGCAGGCAGAGAGCTCCAGGAGTCTGATCAAACCCATTCTCAACTCAAGAGCAAGGGGTGAGTCTCAAAAGCAGACCTTTGGCATCAGGGTTGCTTTAAATTGGAAGTTTCTTTCTCCCAAAAGCACTTAGAAAAATCCCTTCTCCTTGTCTCCCCCTTTTTAACTTTTCCCTGAATCTGTGTGGAGTGGGAATGGGGTGAGATGAAGAGCCAACCCAGTGCTGAGTTTTCATGAAGGAGTTTCCACTTAGATCTTTTTCTCCTAGAAAAAAAATTAATAAGCTTGGCTAGAACAAACCCTGCAGTTTCCCAGATCCCTTCCAAAAATGCAATCAATGACACTCTCTGAAAGGAAGGAGCCTGTTGGTGAAGCCAGCCTGTTGCTCCAGACAGACATATTTTGAGGTGATTCTGACCAGCTCAAGTGCTGCCAGTAATCCAAAAAAAATCCAGTTAAAGCTAAGGAGCAGCAGGAAAACCCTAACTCCCATCAGATAGTTATCTATATGACTGTAATTCACAGAAGCTGAGCTCACATCCCTGCTGTTTGATGTAGACACACACAGGTGGTTGCAGCCTTTATGGATGTTTTATGGTCCAAAGGAAATGGGGCAGGTGGAGGGTGGGAAGGGGGCAGTGATCTGCAGGTTGGACAAGTTGTATAAAATCCCTGCCTGGATGGTTTGAAGACAGTTGGGTAGCCAGTTTTTGAACAGATATGGAAATGAAGAGCTCTCTCCATTTCCAAGTAATGAGTTATTGCCATGGAGGCAAGGATTTATCAGGTGAGGGAAGTGACATGAGTGTTCCTTTCATGTTCCAACAAAAGACATGTCAGGCAGCCATCCAAGATCCATCTGCATGTCAGTAAGAGGAGAGATAAAGGTTTATCTTGGCAGCTTTATTTTCCCATCTTTGTTCGTGACACTTCTTCTTTTGTCCTCCCTTTTCCCAGCTGGCTTTTCCTTCCTCTTCCACTCTTTCCCTACATTTTATCCTGCTTCTCCAGCTGCTCTCCCTAGATTGTTCTGCACGTTTCCAAAGGCTCTGTTATCACACATCTCCTCTTCATCTTCCAAGAGAAATTTCTGTTTTGGGCTTGAAAAAACCCTCATGTTTATGCAGCACATCTGGACGTTTAGATACCACTTTTTTTTTTTTTTTTCTTTTTTAATGGAGATGTTACCATGCCAGAGCAGGACTCCTCAGGAGGTAGCAGTGCTTTAGCATCTCTGGTTTAACTGGAGGAAGACCTAAGGGCTGAGAAATGAAATCTCTTGCTGAAGATTGCACCCAAAGCCACAGCCAGATCCAGCAGTAGGCTTGGGGAACACATTTTGGATGGTGCCTCCAGGAGATAAATACAACATGGAAAAGTTGGTGTGTCTTGGGAAGCAACTGACTCCCGAAATCACTCTGCATTTCCCAGCCTCTGGCTACACCTGAAGACAAAGGAATATTATAGCAGTTTCATTAAGCTCCAGAGATAAAAGGAGCTGCAGGACTGGCCACAAGCTGCTCTCCAGCCTCCTGACCATGCTCTGCCCAGAGCCAAGGGTCACGTTGGTCACGTTGTTGTTCTGAGTTCTCTGCCCTCATCCTTTGTCAACACAATCTTGCAGCTTTAGTTGCCTCTTTTTTATTATTATTTTTTTTAATTTTTATTTTATTGTACAAGTTCCTCACCCTGGTTTTAATCATGCCCTTGCTGAGAGCTTTTTTCACACAGAAAATATAAGGCAGACACAGGTTTTGTTCCTGGCTGATCCACGGATGCTCTTGGAGAAGTGTCCAAAGCCCTCATGTGCTTCATTATTGCATTTTCCCACTGCCTCCAGCTGGACTTATCCACTATTTCCAGCTCATGCCAGCTGCTGAAATTGGATTTCATCTTTGCTTTTGCTGAAAGCAAGGAGGGAAGAGAGGGAATAAACCCAGAGCCACACTTGCTGAACACCACTTTGTCTCTATCCGTGGCTTTTTAAGGAGTTTGTGCACAGGAGGTGGGCAGGAAACCAGCAGCTTTTCCAGGAAAAAAACCCAACCCTGTGTCCTCTTTGCTGCTCTCCTGTTAAACGATGGATTAAAAAAAACCCCAAAGCCCTAACTCTAAACCCCAAAGCTCCAAATCATTAGCTTGGAGCTGGTTTGCAACACGACAAAATCAACTTGAGGAGGGGAGAGGGAAACCCAAACTTCCCTCTTGACAAGGGTGTGATGTCCAAGGGAAGGAGAAATTGTGATTGAGAGAAGCAGAGAGAGAGAGAGGGAAGCAAGAGGACTCTCAGACTGGGTTAAAAATAACTACCTGGGTATTATCTCCTGGCCCAGGAGTGTCTGCTGCCAGGTCAGTCAGACTGTGGTTGTGCTGGAGATTGTTGTAAATAAAAGCCATGGGTTGCTAGGATAGAAAAGAGGTTTCTGAAGGGGGATGCTCACCAATGGGTGACAAGGAGGGAAATGTCCCCAGGCTGAGGTGTAGCAGGTGACAAGGTGCAGGGGAGGACCACAGGCACCAGCTGGGGATGTTCTCCTGGGAGGTGGCCTTGTGCTTGGGTTGTTGGTGGCCCTTGGTTTAGAGCTGGTGGCCCTCCAGCAGGGCTGGGAACTTGGTGCCATCACAGGGTCTCATTTCCACCCTGCCCTGAGGTTTTTTGCAGGGATGGGGGAGTGTCCAGTGCTGGCAGATGGGATGAGTGGGGATGCTGGGGGGCACTGGAGGTGGCTCTGGCTGATGGATCCTCCATGCATCTCCCACAGAGCTCTTTTTATCCTCTTTTTACAGGAATGAGCTGAGGTAGAGATGCCCTGGGCGTGGTTGGGGTGCCTCACTGCTGATACCTGTGCCCACCTTGGCCGTGGGGCAGCCCTGATGGCAATCAGGACTTGCAGCCCCTCGTTCTCCTCCTGCTTCCAATCCCAGTCATGGAAAACACCCATAAAACCTCAGATATGGCTTCTGGCCAAGAGCAGTTTCTGGCACAGACTGCTTGTAGTCTTGCTGTCTAAGACAGCTCTCTCACCACCTGAAAATACCTGAGGGTCCAGACTTGTGCCTCGAAGGGGACACTGCTGTCACCTGCCTGAGCTCCAGCACATCCATGGGAACAGTGACCTGCAGTGTCTGCAGACAAACAGGCCTGGGGGGGGGGGGGAAAAGGAGGGAGGCATGTCAAGAGAAATAAAGTTGAATAAATATTTGCTCTGTGGCATCCACTGGAGAAATTCCTCCAGCAGGAAAACACACTGCAAATAAAGATACCCTGTGCTGCTGCCTCCCCAGCCACCACGGGACAGCTCAGGTTGAGTTTTGTCCCTTTGAGGCTCTCAGGCATCCTTGGAAAATCAACCTCAGCCCTGGGTGGAGGACTTGTTTAGTGGGAAACAGGTCCCAGGGGAAGCAAAGCTGTGATTCTTTGGAGCAAAGCTGGGATCACCCAGTGCCTGGAGCTGCGTTTGGAGGAGGAGAACCAAGGGCCACCAGGCAGGGCTGCTCAAATACAGGGCTGGTGCTGGGCCCAGAGGAGTCATTAGGGCTTGTGTTAATTATATAGAGGCTGTCTGGGTGGGGAGTGGAGGTTTGTGAAAAAGGGAAGTGTTTTCAAGCTGCATGGCTGCCCCTGCGTGAAGAGGGTCCTGGTGGCAGGGGACACACCATGGCAAGTCAGGAGAGCAGAGGCTGGGCAGCCAGCACCCATCCCATGGCACCCAATTAAGTCAATTAGGTGGCTCCAGACAAGCTCTGGTGGTTCTCAGCCAATGGTTTGGAGGTGGCTGCCACCTCTCAGGGAGGTTTTTACCCTGGAGGTTCCTTCCTCCTGCAGTCAGGGCTTGGCCAGGACCAGCCAAGGGGCTTGGGGAGATGCCATGGTCTGGTGAGACAGGCACTGCCACCAGGACACCAGGGCTGTGACTTCCTTAGGTTTAGGTGTGCTTTACTCTGCCTCAGTTTGGTTATCTCCAGCACTGATTACCTCTGCCACCTTCATCAGGGAATCCATTAAATTGAATTTGTTAATGGCTGATGTTCCCTACAAAAACTGGTGTTTGATTTGTCCTTATTCCTTAGTTTTTGAAGGAGAGTTTTAATTTTCCCCCTTTGTGCTGGCCAAGGTTTCTCCTGTAACCTTTGCTGTTGTTGTTTTGCACTGAGCAGAGCATTGACTCATCAGCAGCCTCTCTGATAACTATAATTAGGAGCAAATGCATTTAACAAAGCTCTTTCCTCTGATGCAAGCACAGCATTGGCCTTGCAGAGAAATAATTCTCACTGAGCTTTCAGGTAGGTGTGGGCAGCCAGGGATTACATTTACCATTCATATTATTTGAGTGGATTTTCCTAGATGGATATGTTACTTATGGAGCAAGTGGTTGTCTGAAGCCCTCTTGACTTTTAGGATAAGTCCCTTGTTTTGATTTTGAGGATAAGTCTCTCCTGGTGCATTTAACCATCTAGGAAAAGAATATAAATGTATAGAATGGATCAAAGGGAGCATGGAGACCATGTCATATACCCAGAGACTTATTCAGAGCTTTTGGAAAAGAATGAAAATCAAGAGAAAAGAATTCACTGGAGTTTTGTCAAAAGCACTGTGCTGAATGGGCTTTTGCTTTTCCTCACTCCAAACACCTGCTGGAGGGACCAGACCTCAGCAATATTGGAAAGAGAAGAGGAGGAAAGAGCAGATGAGCTGCACAGCTCTTTTTCTTTTCATCTTACCCCTTGCACAGCCACAAAGGGTTTAAGGTCAAGCAGGAATCCCTGAGCTCAGATCCCATTCGGATGCTGCTGTGCTGAGCCCATCCTGCTGCAGATGGCCAGGGAAGTTCAGAAAGGTCTCACTTTGCTGCAGGGGGAAAAAGCACCACTTCAAAAGCTGTCTTGGCAGCTGAATGATAGGAAATGCCTACACACAGAGCAGGCTGCTGTGTTTTACTTGGTCACCTCCATTGTTGCCAGCTCAGAAGCTTAAATTACTCAGTGCTGTGCTGATAAGAGCTGAGAACTCATGACCCTGGCTTGGCAACATCCCATTCCTGCAGCTCCAGAAGCCCTGGTTGGGCAGATACCAGTTGGTTTTTAGCACCTGCATTGCATCTGGTCCTGGACCACCTTGAGGGGTCTCCTAACACCTCCCAATCTCATCACTGGTTACCCCTCTGCTTCTGATGGGGGATTTATACCCCAAACCTCCTGTCCTGGGCTTGCTCTGCCCCAGCCCTTTGGTATCAGGGAGCTTGTGGTTTCACCCTGTTTGGCAGCAGCAATTGCAGTGAAATTGCTGCTCCTGGAGCTGCTGGGGCAGGTGGTCACTAAACAAATCCCTTTTAGTTGTGCAGCAAACTTAGATGTGGTCTCTGCAGAGACCAGGAGGGGCTGGGAGAAGGTCTCAGCTGGTTGGGACATTACAGGTGGGGTTTGCTGCTTCCTCTGTTATTTTGGAGAGCAGCAAGGGTTCCAACCTTCCAAGTGCCACCTGAAACACTTCCAGTTCCTCCTGCCAGAGGTGAGGTGCTTATCTGCCTTGTTGGGAAAAGGCAATAAATCCACCTCCAGCCAGCAGAGTTGCCTGGTGTGCTTCCCTTCTCATTGTTCCTTTCCCTCCCCCCGTGACGGCCCATTTGACACGTTCAGAACTGGTCCTGGGCTGTGTGGAATTAACCTCCATTTATCATCATTCCAGGACAGGGAAATAAATGCTCATTTCAATCTAAAAAGTGACCTGGGTTTGTTTCCCACACAGAAGGTGAGGGTGTTCAGCCAGGTGGAAAGCACAGAGGTTGATGCCCTGGGACAATCAATTCCATGGTTATCCCTGGAGCAGGGAGCTCTTTGCTCAGGGCTTTTTGCTCTCAGCATAGAAATAACCAGATGCAAATAATACAAAGAGTGGGTGTTCATCCTAAGCTTTTAGCTCCCTAATTCGTGGGCAAAAGGGGACTGGTGTTAGCAGGGCTGGGGAAGGTAAAGAGGAGGTGACCTTCACCTGGGCTTGAGGTTTGCAGCAAGTGTGGGTCTCAGCTCCAGAAACTCAGGGCTGACTTGGAGAAGGCTGCTCTCCCAGGTGTTTCCATCCTGCCTCTTCTGCAAGAAGACTTTTCTTGGGGCTGAGTATTCATACACCCAGCCTGAGCACGTTCTGTTATTTATTATTATTATTAATACAATAATCTTAAACTTTTTATCAAGCCAAGCTCAGTTATCTTGCTCCTCTCTCTGGGCTATTCTTACCTGGCACTAATTCCTCCACCTTCCTTCTGCTTCTGAGAGGCAACACCAAACCCCAACCTCCCCTGGAGAATGGGTAAGGATTCCAAAGAACAAACCTCTGCTCCCAAGACAGTGTCTCATGCAAATGTGTCCAACCCCCTGCACTGACCTTTCCTTTGTTACCCTTATCTTTTAAAGAACAGTTTACAAAGCTTTTGTTTGGGGAAGAAAAAAACAAACCCAAAAATCAAACATATGAGGTTCTCCCCCTGCTTTCCCCTTGATTTGCAGTCAGCAGTGTCCCAGCATCCTGTTCCACCTCTAGCCCAGGGACATCCAGCATTGTTTTGCTGCTGGGGTCAAATAATATTTGGGGTGGAAGTCAGCATCAGTCACGGGTGTGTCAGGAACAGGGTGCCACGGGCTTGCAAGCAAACCAGTCTGACCAGTAAGTCCTCAGTGTACATGGAGCTACCAGGCAGACCATTCCATTGCCCTTCCCTCATCTTCTTCTCCATCCTTGCAGGCCTGAATCCCGTGTCTGGACTGTGATGCTGCTGTTGGGGACATGCCTGCTGTACTGTGCCCGGGTCACCGTCCCCATCTGCGCCGTCGCCCTCAGCACCCACTTCAGCTGGGACAAGAAGCAGTCTGGGGTAGTGCTCAGCAGCTTCTTCTGGGGCTACTGCTTGACACAGATCATCGGGGGACACATCAGTGATCAGTACTGGAAATTATCCTCATGGTTTTCCTCTGCTTGGGCTTTTTTCTGGGATGTCTGGCTCGGTTCTGACCTTCCAGTTCCCATCCCGAGTGGCTGTGAAATTGTCCCTGGGACAGTTGGTGGGGTGGGAGTCTTGGAATTCTTAAGGTTGGAGAAGACCTCTAAGATCATCAAGTCCAAAAATCAGCCCACCACCACCGTGCCAACCAAACCATGTCCACAAGTGCCACGGCCACGTGTGGTGTGAACCCCACAGGGGGAAGCGTGGCTGTGTGGAGAAGCTGCAGCATTCCAGGTTGCTCTGGAAGCACTTGCAGCCTCTCCATCAGCTTCCCTCAGGCTCTGTAGCTCTGATTTAGAAAGGACACATGTAATTTTCTCTGTCCAAGTGCTCTGCTTGTAGGGCAGCGTTCACTGAAGGACTTTGCATGAGCAAAATCCCCAGCAAAGTGTCAGCACCATCCTTGCTGCTCCACAGCTCCGGTATAGCAGCTGCCAGCACTGACTCCAGGAATCCTAAGGGATACTTAGACCCAAGAGTTTGTTTTTTTTTTTCACTTAGAAAGAATGAAGAGCACTTTTCTACCAGCATGTTGGTTTTTTTCTGGTGGAGGTTGTTTTTAGCACTAGCTCAGCAACTGGAATCAAAAAAGCAAACCCACAAGCTTAATCGTTAAGCTGATGGAGGAAACAGCAGGTGCAAAGTGCAGAAAAGTGCTAAATGCTGATGCTCTTTGCATACTGGGAGTGTTATTTGTCCATTAACCACCAGTTCCAGCCCACTGGTGCTGGGCAGCCATTTGCAAGGGTTTGTAGCTGCAGTCACTAACCACAAGAAGGAAATATTTTCCTTTTTGTGAGGCACACAGCTTTTTCTCCTGTTTTATCTGCAAAGCTTAACTTCATCTTCAGCCCCACCAGCTTTTCCACCCTGTATCCTCACACAATCTTTTCAGAAGCAAAACTCCATCACGTTTGGAAAAAGACTCCCAAGTGTCTCCATTTTATCAGATCAATTACAAAACAACTTCCCCAGTCAGCTGTAATGAAAGATTTAAGAAATGACCTGCTGGAGCCATCCTGTTGTTAGTTAGAGGAGGGCTTTCCTGGGGAACCTTTTGTGAGGAACTCATGCCTGGAAGGAGCACATTATCCATGCAGTGAACTGTGCTATTTAATTAGGTGCCTTAATCATTTGCAAGCAAATCCTTGCAAAACCCCACGTGTGAACAGGCAGAGCTGATGCAGAAGAGCAGATGGGAGAGAAAACACTGGCACTGGATAAGGAAAGCAGAAGGGAGACAGCAGCTTGGGCTTCCCCTCTCTCAGGGCATCAGCCCCTGGGGCTGGTGGGTGCTGGAAGGGGATGGGTGGTGCTGGTGGCCACTGTCCCATTGGGGACAATGCTGGTGGCCAGCAGCTCAGTGGGGAGCTGGAGGTGGGAAGAGAGGAGATCAGAGCTGCTCCCCAAAAAGCATTTGTAACAGAACAGGTTTGCTTGCAAGGTGGCTCTTAAAAACAGGCAGAACAGGGAAGAGCACTTGAATCTTGTCTGGAGGGACTTTGCCCTTTTAACCTTCCCCTTGGTTTTGTTTACGTGGGGTTTCTGTCTTCCAGAGTAGGAGGTGAGAAGGTCCTTCTCCTCTCAGCATCAGCCTGGGGGTTCCTCACCATCCTCACCCCTCTGCTCACCCACATCACTTCTGCCCACCTGGTTTTTATGGCTTCCTCCAGGTTCTTCATGGGGCTGCTGCAAGGTGAGACCCTTGTCCTTCAGCTCCTGGGGTTTCCTTGCATGGGGAGCCCAGGTGCCATAAATTCAGATGGAAATCCTGTGGGGTTGCAGTGCATGAATCTTCTGCCTCAAAACTGCCTCTGCATCCAGAGCTTCCATGGGAAAAAAAAAAAAAAAGTGACATTTCTCCATAAAGTTGCTGACAGATCATTCCCCTGGAGGACCCTCTCTGCCAGCCATAGGCTGTGGCTTCTGAAATCATCACTGTTTGATTTTCCATATATAAAAATCTTTGATTTTCTGCATTTTGAAACTCCTTCAAAGCACATAGGGAAAACTGGTCCTTCCCTAAACTTTCTTGGATCATTTGGGATGATTTCCCTTTCCTCATGCCAAGCTGCAGAACTGGGAAACCATTGGGAGAAGTCATTTGGCTCTGATGGATTTACCATGGCTGTGGTGATGGGGGGACAGGAGCACAGGGAAAGCACAAACAAACCTTCCATGGCAATGGATTCACTTATTTTTATTTTATATAAAACAGTTGGAATTCACCAAAGGTCTTGGTGCTTCATCTCAGCATTCAGCTCCTGCTGGATCTTTGAAGGTGGCTTTTGATTTACTCTGGAGGGCACAGGAGCCTGACTGCTCCCTGCCTTGCTCCTGGTTTTTGTTTGGTTTTTTTTTCCTAGGGGTGTATTTCCCATCCCTGGCCAGCCTCCTGTCCCAGAAAGTCCGGGAAAGTGAGAGATCCTTCACCTACAGCACAGTGGGCACTGGCTCACAGTTTGGGTAAGTTCAGAAACAGTAAATTGAGCAGCAAGTGACAGTCTCTGGACACTGGGTGATGAAATGCCATTAAACAGTTGGAGGCAAAACTCCCAGCCCCAAGTACATGAGGATTCCTGGGGCCCTGAGCATCCCAGCTGCAGCTGAGGAAGCCTCAGGCAGTTGCTGTCAAGGATTTCAAGGATTTATGTTTGGAGGGTTTTTTTCCTCTTTTTTTTTTTTTTTTTTCCAAACCAGACTTTGAAGAGTGTTTGCAGCATTTAATTACTGTGGGGACCAGCCTGCTCCAGTAAGAAGAGCAAGGTTCAGACTGGGAGTGGTCACCTGTCCTCTCTGATAGATGGGGAGGATAAAACTTCCCCATGCCTGCTAATCTCCATGAGAATTTCCTTTCCCAAGGAAAGGGTTGCCTAAAAGCCAAATAGAAATATTAATGCATTTAATCACTGACTTTTCCAGTGGACTTATTTCTTTGGTTGATTTAAACAGTCTGAGAGACTTCCTGCACACCAGCAACCTGATTTTCTTCCCCTGAGGAGCACATTTCAGTGCAGGGCAGGTGGGAGTGAGGTCCCTTAGTGGTTTCTCCTCATTTTCTTTCCCTCAGGAGCACTTTTCAATGCAGGGCAGGTGGAAATGGGGTCCCTTAGTGGTTTCTCCTCATTTTCTTTCCCTCAGGAGCACGTTTCAATGCAGGGCAGGTGGAAATGGGGTCCCTTAGTGGTTTCTCCTCATTTTCTTTCCCTCAGGAGCACGTTTCAATGCAGGGCAGGTGGAAATGGGGTGTCTTAGGGATTTCTCCTGCCTGGCTGAGGATGCTGAGATGCCACATTGAGAAGCTGGCAAGTTGCAGGGTTGGGAGATGATGGAGCAGCATCTGACAGCTCTTTTAAGTGCATTCAGTGACCCAAAGCTTCCATCCCAGGGAGCATCTCCCACTGATGGGTGCAGTCCAGATGCCTGTAGCCAGCCCTGTGGTTTTCCTTGCAGGACACTGGTGATTGGTGGGGCAGGATCTCTCCTCCTGGACTGGTATGGCTGGGAGAGTGTGTTCTACTTCTCTGGATTGCTCACTTTGCTCTGGGTTTACTGCACCTGCAAGTACCTCCTGAGTGAGAAAGGTCAGTTCAGCCTCAGGCTGCCACCCCTCTTCTGGCTGCAGGACCCCAGGGGGACCTCTGCTATTTTCTAGAAATCCTCTGTGTTTCCAAAATCCTCTCTGCTTTTCCACGAAAACATTTTAGTTCACTTGGCTCCATAATACACTCTGTGTCCCAGCCAAGATGCTGGACCCAGAAACAAGGCTTTGAGCTCATGTTTTGAGCTGGTTTCCTATTTCCAGTCCCACACTGGATTATGTTGCCCTTGAGAGCCTCATCTGACTCCTCACTCCTCTTAAGCACCAGTGAAAACACCAAACTTGATCCTCAAAGTGGATTAAGCTCAAGCAGGGCGAGATACTTACTCCAAACTGTGAGCATCCACACATAGAGCTTTTAAAAATGAGTTAATCCTGAATATCTCTTCCCAAATAACTGTCTGGGTGTAATTTGACTAATGGGGAAGATGTTACACCTGGCTACAGCAGTTTGAGTCTGGTTTGGAGGAGCTCAGCCCTTGGGGAGCCTGGTGTGTGCCTGGTAATGCACAAAATCCAAAGCTGGTCCCTGCCTGGGGGATTTTTGTTGAGTCATAACAAGAGCTGTAAGAAAAGGGTGGTGGAGGAAATGTGTGGGTGCAGTGGAAAAAAATGTGGGTCAACATAACGAGGTGTTTCCATGAGCATTCAGTGCTGGGATAGCCAAAACCAAAACAAGATAGAAAGCGATTAAAGGCAGTGGTGTAGCAGGCTTCCAGCTGCATGGAAAATTCCTGATCAGAGCATTCCTTTTCCTGCTTTCTCCCCTGCAGAACTCATCATCCCCATAGACTATTTAATGAGAGGCCTCTCCATATCCAAGCAGACCAAAGTTCCCTGGAAGCAGCTGTTTAAGAAGGCACCGATATGGTAAGCAGCTGGGGTGGCCTTGAGCATCAGTGGGGCTGGGGAGCACCCTCCTCCCAAGGGCATCTTCTCCTCTCTCTGATTATTTCTTCTGCCTCTGTGTGTTTTGCCCACGTATTTATGTATTTGGGAAGCATGCCAGGTTTTCTAACCCCTTCTGTATAAATAAGGAACTCAAAAGGTAAGCTTGATAAAAAGCAGTTTGTGTTCTGCCTAGAGGAATTGCCAGGACTGGATGTTACTGGAAAATCTTCCTCTGTTTCTCACTATTCCCTGTGTCCAGGATGTGCTTCTCCTGAGTTATATTCTCCACCAGTCTCATTAGAAATGCTGCTGATCCTGGGTTCCTAAGAAGTGCTGCTCAGGGGCACTGGGTGGCACAGGCTGTGTTCTCCTTGCTGCCAAAACACCTCTTTAATTGTCATTTCTTTTTCGGGGTGGCTTCACTGGGTTCTGAAGCTCATCCAAGCCCATTCCCAAAGGGCCATTTAAAGACTGGGAGGAGGGCAATGAAGCTGTAGGGCAGCAAACCCCTTCCTGCCTTGAATAAACACAGAGCATCTGGTGATAAATCCTTAGAAAATCCCAAACAACACCTTTCTGAGGGCTGGAAGGGACTGGTGGGAAAAGCCCTGGCAGAGGTGGTGGTGCAGTTAACCTCTCCTGAACCCAGGGGCTGACATCAGGAGCCATGCAATGAGGGCAGCAGAGGAACGAGCTTGCAAGTGGCAAAGCAAAAGCAGGGGTTATCTTTGAAAAAAAAGAATAATCAAAAAAGAAAAATCTCAGGAAACAGTTGTAGCCCTGAGAGGGATTTATTTACAAACCAGGACCTGAAAGATTGGGTCACTCGAGTGCCTGTTTTCCCACCCGGTGTGAGCTGTCACCCCTGATTATTTCCTCCCTGCTGTGTATTTCCAGGGCTGTCATCATCGCTCAGCTTTCCACAGCCAGCACTTTTTTCACTCTCCTTTCCTGGCTGCCAACATTCTTTAAGGAAACTTTCCCTGAATCCAAGGTAAGTTGGGCTCCCAGGTGTGGGCATCGCCCCTCGGTCTCCCCGCTGGTGGTGCCTGAAGGGGCTTGGTTAGGGAGGGGGATGAGGGCAGAGGGATGAAGGCAGAGGGATGAAGTAAGGCAGAGGGGGTTGGTGAGAGGGGGTTGGCCCCATGAGGAAGAGGAGGAGGAAGGAGGCTTCTCTGCAGGGTTAGGAGCCATTACTCCTTGCACATGTCTGGAGATGTGAGGCAGCATCCCTGGAGAGGCTGCTTTCTAGTTGCTTTTTAGGGATGCAGAGCTGGGGCACTTCCAGGCATGGAGGAGGGAGTTGTATTTGTTTTTTACACTGCTTTGCTTCTGAGGGAAGGGTGGTTTTCAAATAGCACAGAGCTCATGACATCGTGCCATAGCAAATGACCAGCAACCCCTTCACTCCTGGCTTTTCACAGGGTTTGTAACTGAACTCACATTTAGCTCAGTCCTAATAATTCCCATTAATAATGTGCCCTTCAAAAATATGGTGAAAACCTCCCTCTCCACAGCACTAATGATGTTCCCATGTTTCAGAAACCTTGGTAATACTCAGGATTGCTCAACACTGCAAGCTGGCATTTTGATCTTTTTTTTTTTCTTTTTTTTTTTTTATTCTCAGAAACTCAGACAACCTTTCCCACCCTCTCTCTGCTTTTATAATTTCCAGAGCAGCTTACCAAAGCCTTTTCATGTTACATACATAAGGAGCTTTATGGCATCCTTGACATTTCTATTAAAATCATGTTATTAAACCAGCAAATCTACTGTTGTGACAAGATCTGTGCACCTCGAGTAATGTGCTTGTGTAGCAGCAATTTCCCATCTGTTAAGCATTATATATCCTTGTGCCCTTATGTAAGAAGCTCTGCACAGCCTTCCTGCAGCTGCTCATCACTTGGTGCATTTTCATATATCAAGGCTTGAGGATGCTTGATTTGAGAGGATGAATGATAATCCTTAGTGTGGGAAACCTGTGTCACCTGCTGGTCAAAGTCCCTTTCTGCAAGTGCCTTCACCTCTCCCTTCCCCTCCACCCACTGGAATGGAGGTGCTGGAGGGGTTTGGTTCAGCAGGGATGAGATGAGGGGGGGTTTGGTGTGTTGGGGTGGATTTGGAGACACTGGAGATATTGCCCCACGAGCCCTGTGGGAGGGGGAACATTGTCAAAAGTGCCCAAGACCCAAAGTTTCAAAGGCACTGGGAAATGCAGCTGGAGCCTGGGATGATTTCCAGGAGCAGCTGAAACAGGATTATTTAAACCCAAGATTTTTCAGCCCTCCTGCACCCCAGGAGGTGGTCCCTGCCATGGCCAGGGATGGTGACAGAGCAAAGGGGGAGATGCAGGGGGCTGTGGATGGATAGATGGGCTGGTTGAACCAGCTGAAATAAAGCCCAGCCCACACTGATCTCAGCTTCTCCTGGGATCTGGGCACCAAAGTGCCTCTGAGCAGCTGTAATCCCAATGAGCAGTAATCATCTGTGATTACAACTGGAGCAAGCTTGCTCAAGTGAAAATAAACCCAAGTAAGTTGCTCCCCATAATCCTGGCATTAGAAAATCCAGCTCTGTTCCCTCAGCTTCCCAGGGAGGCTGCTAATGAGGTTGAAGCTGATGCTGGAAATTTTGCTGACAGCTTTACTAATGACCCAGTGGGCAGAGTGAAACCCACAGCTTGCTTTCCAGGGCTCTGTGGCTCTCTCTCACATCACTCTGCTGAACAGCAAACTTTGCCACGTTTAATCCCTCTTTCCCAGAGCAGACAGAGCTTCTGCCTCTCCCCTGGATGCAGGGTCAGAAGGGAAAGACAAGAAACCTACTGAGTGCCTTAGCCCTGTGATGCCCCTGCCACCCTACAGACTTCAGCATGGTGCAGGGTGTAGCTGAGGGATTGCTGGGCAAAGAGGTAGAAATCCTGCAAGAATTCACTGTAAAAGCTTCAAAAAAAGTTTTTTTCCCCTTTCTACCAATATCACAGGCTGTCAAACTATGTGCAAACAAGCTCAGCTCTGACAGCAAACCTCCCTTGATTTTTTTTTCTCCCTTTTAGGGTTGGGTGTTTAATGTAGTCCCCTGGCTGGTTGCAATTCCAACAAGTTTGTTCAGTGGATTTCTGTCTGATCATTTAATCAGCCAAGGTAAGAGCTCTTTTGGCTTTGCCTCAGCTCTTGTAGAAAGAGGATCTTGTGGTGGGCTTGTTGGAAGGGAGAAGACCCAGAAAATAGACAAGATGAGATTCTGATATAGAAGTGGGATAAATACTTCAGAGTCCAAACCCCATCCATGTGTTTGAGGCTCCTTTTGATCTCAGTCCCAGTATCCACCTGGAGATGGAATCTTGGCCATCTGAAATCCACTTCTCCTGTGGTCTCTTGGCCATCTGACAAGGTGAGCTGTGCTTAACTGCAGCTTTTCTTTCTCTTCCAGGGTACAAAACCATCACCATTCGCAAGTTCATGCAGGTGAGGTCAGCTCAGATGGGAGATGGGACCTCTCATGGAGCTGGGTTGGTGGGTGTAGGTGGAAAGAGGAAAGGTTTTCTGGCTTGGCAGACAGCCTGCTGGTCAGGGCAGGTGGGAAATTAAATCCAGAGGAAAAACCCTGACCAAGAAACAGAGCCTGGGCCACCAGGAACATTGAGCACAGAGCTTTGTGAGTGCTCCAAAGAGGTTTTTCTGTCACAGGCAAAGGCCAAGCATGGGCTGTCACTCCAAATAACTCCCTTAGATGCTAGGAAATAGCTAGACAAGGGTGAGCAGAACTGGAAATGGGGGGTGCAGTGTATCCTCTCTGCTCCTGCAGCATCACATCCCTCCAGACAGACCTGGCACAGACAGGCAGGATATGGGGAAGAGGGGAAAAAAAGACCCCTGGTGCCTACAAGCTCTTGCCATTGGAAAAGGGAACAGTTTGTCCATAAAAGCAGTTGCTTGCTACCTTACAGAAAACATGGTGTTTAATTTTCCCTTTCTTCCAGGTTGTTGGCTCTGGTGTCTCCAGCATTTTTGCTTTGTGCCTGGGCCAGACATCTAGTTTTTGCAAGGCAATAGTGTTTGCCTCTGCCTCTGTTGGGCTCCAGACCTTCAACCACAGGTAACCACTGTGCCCTCAGCTCTCACCCCATAGCATTTTGGGGTCCTGGGGGGGCTGTCTCTGTCCTGTCTGTCACAGGATGCAAGAGCATCCTGTGTTGGTCCCTGCTGGGCTGGTGGAGTTGGGTGCCTCCCAGGGTTGGAGCTGATCCACCAAACCTCTGGTGTGTGGGGAAGGGCTGGAATCAGCAGGAATCAGAAATGCAGTAGGAGGGGAATTGCATTTTACCCCCTCTGACCACTTTGATTGGAATTCTTTTCCTCCTGGTACCCTCCTGTGCTGCTTCACTCTCAGCATCCTTCCTCCTGCCAGCAGCAGTTACTGCCTGGGGCTCCTTCCTTTTTTTTTTTTTGGCAAAATAACTGGACCAGTGATGAAGAAGTGCCATTTCCCTCTCTGTTTCTCACTAGTGGCATCTCAGTAAACGTGCAGGATCTGGCCCCCTCGTGTGCTGGCTTGCTCTTTGGTAAGGATTCTGAGGGGTTTGGTTGTGCTGGGGGCATGAGAGGCTCCAGAGAAGGATCACAGTGATGACCAAAGCACTGGAAAACCCTACAAGGAAAGGTTGAGAGGTCTGGGTTTGTTCAGAAGGCTCAGGGGAGATGTTCTTTTGGGTACTAAGAGGATGGAGACTGTTTTATCACGGGGGTGATGGGTACAAGTTACTTCTGGGGAGATCCTGGTTGGACACCAGAAGAAAAAGAAATATTTACTCTGAGAACAGTCAGACATTGGGATAATCTCCCCAGGAATGTGTTCCCCAACCCTGGACACTTTTAAGACTCAGCTTGACAAGGTGCTGAGCCATCTCACCTAAACCACGTTCCTACCTGGAAAGGTTGGGCTGGATGATCCTTGAGGACCCTTCCAACCTTGGCATTCTGGGATTCTCTCCATCTGCCAACCCCTTCCTTGCACCACAGGCTGGGGATGAGGACAAGTTGCAGTTGTCCCAGCCACCAGCAAGACATTTTGCTGAGCACATGAGCTGGGGATCAGCTGGGAGCCTGGATGAAGCCACTCGTGTCCGTGGGGTTTGGTTACACAATTCCTTTCCTTTCTTCACAGGTGTTGGGAATACAGGTGGAGCCCTCCTAGGTAAGGTACCTCCTGCAGCTCAGCCTTTCCTCTGGGAGTCCTCTCCTTGCAGCTGGCCAGGATCCAGCCCCAGATTTGCATTTCCTTCTCTCCCCTCCTGTCCCAGGTGTGGTCTGTGTGTACCTGGCTGGATACCTGATCGAAACCACTGGCTCCTGGATTACTGTTTTCAACCTGGTGGCTGCTGTGAACAGCATTGGCCTCTGTGTGTTCCTGGTGTTTGGAGAGGCCCAGAGGGTGGACACAGACTCTGGATACATGGACCTCTAGGGATGACTCCAGCCAGCAGCTGAAGGACAGGAGAGTGTCACGTCTTTGTGTCATTGTCGCACAAGTGCCAAAGAATATATAGATATATATATAGATATATTTTTAAGGTGTTTAGCAGGAAAAAAAATAATTATACTGAGACCAAGTACATTATGGGTCTGGATGAACCCCAGGGAAGAAAAGAAATTGAAAGTTCTTTTTTTTTTTTGCTCAGGGCATAGCTGGTGGCCTGCAGAGCCATCCAGCCCAACATCTCCAGTTGAGGATGTGATCTGTGTGGCCAGTTTGCCCCAGCCTGTCTACTGGACAAGTATCTGCTTGCTTGGAGTGGTCTGGGAGCAGGTCCCTCTGTACTCTGTGTCCTGTCACTGCAGGGCAGGTGACCAGCTGGGCTGGGACCAGCTCTTGGGCTGCCAGGTGCCACACATCCCCTGTGCCACACAAAAGAAACCTCCTTTGGTGCCCCAAAGGCACCTCTGACCTCCCCCCTCCCTCCTGTGCCTTCAGTTTGCAGCCTGCTCGACCAAGTACAAGCCAGGTGGGCAAGAGATGGATGGATTGATTGATTGATTGATTGATTGATGGATTAATTCAGGGCTTCCCTTCAGGGGGGGATGTTTGTAGCAGACCCAGAGCCAGGAGGTTGCCTCCATGCAGCCTTCCCCATTCTTGAGCCAAGTTGGAGGCTGCAGAGCAGATGACCTGAGCCCATCTTGCTCAAAGCTCAAGGGCTCCCTCCTCTCCCTCTGGCTTTTCTCCAGCCCTGAGCCAAGTTTGGCCACCTCCAAGGTGCCAAGAGAAGCTTCTGCCATCCCATCCCCCATGGGCAAACTCATGGCTGAGCTGGCACAGGGGGTGCAGCCCAGGAGCCCCCCGGGAGCCCTTTGCCATCTGCTGCGTGTAGGAAAAACAGATCTGGGCTATGGATTTCCAGTCCCAAACACTTTCTGCTTGCTCAGATGTGTCCTCCACTCCAAGGGGTGTGTGAGGCCTTCCCAAAAGTCCCTGTGGGAAGCACCAAGCAAATTTCTCCCTTGGGGATCCATAGCTCAGGGCGTGTGGCCCTGTGGTTCCCCGTGTCAGCCCTGGGCTGTACCCACCTCTGAGCCTGAATGTCTTTTAAGTTATTTATAAATATTTTTAAATTTAAGCACCAAATTCTATATTTTCTGGACTTGAGGCCTGATTCTGCAAGCTTTTTTTCAGGGGTACTCCCACCAAACCCCTCAGGATTTCCAGAAGGGAAGGATTTACCAGCAACCTACAGCTTCTGAGTTTGTAGGTTCAGTTTTAAATGTGACATTTCATCTTAAAGCCATTCACTGCTTTTTCTCCCACCCCTTGCTTGCAGCCCCCTCAAAATCTTCTTGATTTCTCTTGTCCTTACCAGAAAACTTCAGCTGAAATCTGGGAGCAGATTTCCCAAGGGATTTCTCCGTGCAGCAAAGCTGTAGGTCCAGGTTCGTTGTCCTTAAAAAAATGATGCTCCTCCTTTGGTTTTGGCCAAATTTCTTCTTGGGAGGTGTGTTGGAGCCACGTTCTGTTTCTGAATAGCTGGGTTTGTAGTGAAAATACTGACAGGCTTTTAATTGCAGAGACACTAATGGCCCTAAGCTAAGCTGAGCTACTTAATCAGAGGTATTAAGAGATAAAGATGCAGCTGCCTGATGTCTTTGCAAGAGAATATAGGATCAGTGTGGCCTGACTGGGGGTCAGAGAGATAAAATACTATTTTTTTCCTCCTTTTGTGGGTTTTTTTTTCTCCCTCTTGTTGCTACCATAGGCACAGCCCTGTGGCTGGGGTGCTGCAGAGCCAGGACACCCCAGTGCTGTTGGGTTTCCTCTTCAAGTCGTGGGATGGAATGAGGAGGGCACACAGAGTAAAAGCTAAAGCAGGCTTGCCAAGGTGGCCTGAGGCTGTGCAGACATCTCTGCTCCTCCTGAAAGCCCAGCAGGTTGTTTGCATGGCCTTTTCTATAGTGACATAGGGAAAAAAAGAAAAAAAAAAAAAAGTGGCTGATGGTTTTGGTTTTAACATCTCCCTGGGTGTCCAAGTGAGGAGTGAATTCTGGTTCTCTTTGCTTGCTGCAGCATTTCTTGGGGCAGAGTTTAAATCCCTCACAGTCAAACTGGGCTACTGGGTCACCCCTTGGCTCAGCAAAGTGGGAAAAGTGGGATTGAGATCATCAGAGAAAAGTCACTGGTTGTGGCTGCTTTGGAAATCCAGGGCTGCCTCTCTAAACTGCCTAAGAAGTTAAATATTTGAAGTACATTTGAGGCTGAGGTTTCCTGGTGTCCATACCTCTTTGGAGACATTTTCCAGTGCCCCACCATTCTGTATTCCAGCACCTTTGCCAAAGCTTCCTGTCCGAGGGGTTTTGTTACAAAAGGACCTTAAAAAATAAAGGCAGGAAATCATTTGCACACTGTCTGATTTTCCTTTGAGGTGCCAGGTTGTGTGACCAGAAAGAGCTGAAGGATATTTCATGTGATGAAATCCTGGGAGCTGGGGGAGTAGCTGGGCTGGGAGATTTTCTTACTTAGATTCCAGAGCTCAGTGTACACCCAGCTGCATCTTCCCATTTATTTTGCAAGAATAACTGAGCAGCTGCCTTCAGCTGAGCTGTGTGCTCAGTGCAGCATCAGGAGATGTGCCCCAGTATCACTTGTTAGAGTAAAAATACAAAGGAAATGAGATTATTATTATTTTTTTTAAGCCATAAGAATCCATTTCCAACCATCCTGCATCCTCTGTTCGAATGGATGCCAACAGAGGGAGCTGTTAGATTTGGGATGTGCCAGCTCCTGGGCAGCTGAGGGATGCTGAGCCTTGTCCTGGCACAGCTGGAACAGCTGGCAGGGGGAGCAGGGATGCTCAGGATAGTTTGGTTGGCACAGCTGGAACATCTGGAGCATCTAGACCAGCCCAACCCCACCAAGGAGCAGCCCTGGCTGGTGGCTGTCACCATGGGAGTGTGGGGTAGGGGATCCCACAGGACCTGCTGGACCCAGGATGGGTTTTTCCTCCTCATTTGGCAGTTTTGGGGAATTGGTGTGGAGGAGGAAATGTTTGGGAGTGCACTTTAAAAGGAGAAGCAGGAACTAAGGGAATTTGGAAACCTCATCGGGGGGGTGGTGTAAGCAAGGAAATATCTTTAAGGCCTGCAGAGTCCACTGGGTTTCTCCTCAGGAAAAAACAAAACCCAGAAACAAATAGACCAAAAAACAAAACAAAACAAAACAAAAAAACCCAACAAAACCCAAAACAAAGCAAACAAAAAAACAAAGCAAAAAAGCTCCCCAAAACTCCCACAAAACAAAAAAACCCAAAAAAACCCCCAAGCCCAAACAAACCACAAACCCCCCCCAAACAAACAAAACCTACAAAAAGAAAAAAAAAAAAAAGAAAATGCAATGTGAAACCCATTTAACAGTAAGTAAATAGAATGCAAATTATCCTCAGCTTTTCCACTCCTTTTGCTGCTCTTCTAGAGGTGCAGACAACCTCTGATATTCACACTTGAGCTAATTTGCTCTGAAAATCTCCAAGAAGCCAGAAACCCACCTGAAACCCTGCCCTTTGCTTCATGTTATTCTGCAGCTGGTTAAAACCTGAGAGATTTAAATGAGCTCTGCCACTTCCCTGAAATTTTCCAGGGCTTCTCTGCCTGCCAGGCTGGATCCCATCTCCCTCTGGCCAAGCAGAGATGGTGCCAAAGGGACTGAGAATCTGGGACTTCAGGCTGCTTAACCCCAGGCACATTTTATTTTCCTGCTGTGGGTTGGAATCGATGGGCTCAGTTTGGATTTGGGTTGTTTGAGGTGTTTTCCAGAGCTGCCCCTGGAGCATTGGATGGATGCTGCTTGGTTGGAGTTTGCATTCAGATGGGATCAATAAATACATTCTAGCAGATGGAAAGCAAAACCCAGAAGGAAAAAAAAAAAAACAAGAAAAAAAGAAAAAGAAGGAAAGAAGAGGGAAAAAAAGGAGAAAAGAAGAAGAAAAAAGAAGAAAAAAAAAGAAAAAAAAGAGAAAAAAAAAAAAAGAAGAAAAAAAAAAGGAAAAAGAAAAGGAAAAAAGCACTCTATGGAGGAGAAAAGAAATAGCAAAGAGCACTTCTCACTCCTACTTTTGCCTTGAAACCACAAGCAGATGCTCTCACAGCAGAGACCTGATCTAACATCCAGCTCCCCACATGCCCCAAAGAAACCTTCCTCCTGCAAAGGGCACCTGGGACTGGAACAACCCAAATATCACCCTTTATTGCAGCTCTGACCTACAGCGTGGCACGTAATGAGGAATTTTCCATTTCCAGCTTTAATGCAATAATTAAGATCTTCATTAAGGGCTTTTTACAGTTGGACTGCTTGTAATTAAAAATGGGGTGCTGGGGGGTGGGTGGTGGCAGGGACTTGCAGACCATGGCATCAAACTCCTGCTGCCAGCAGCTTTAAGTGCTCTCCCCTTTTAATTCCTCTTTTGTTTCTTGCTTCAAAACAATTCCCCTGGGTCTGTCTGTGACTGTCCTCAGGAAAAAAACCACCTGAAAAACAGTCTTAGTTCCAACACATCCAACTTGGTTTTAAAACAGAGTTTTTCCCCTCTTCCAAAACCTCTCCAAAATCCCATTGCTCCAGGGATGCAGTTTTTGCAGGTGCCTCTGAGCAGAGAGATCTTCAGGGCTCCTTGTTTTGGGGCAGGATGCCCTGTCCAAGGGTTTTTGGGACACAGGATGAGCCAGGGACCCTAACTGGGGTTTTATGCTCCAGTTGGTTTCCAGACTGGTGTAGCTGCCTGCTCACACAGTTCTCCACCCCTGGGTTAAGGGAGGGTTTTAATCCAATCATGAAAATAGATGAAAACCCCACATAAACCCACATCTTCCAAAGTGTCTCAGCTGCTGGGATGCCACAGTCCTGTTAGCCAGTAATAGGATTTGGCCTCTTAAAGCAATGCTGAAACACTTGGAAAATGGTGTTCCCAAATCACCAGAATTTTTGCAAAGGATTAAAAATAAAAAAATAAAGATTTTGCTGAGGTAGTAGCTGCCAGAAAAGCTTCAGCTGATCCCTGGAATCCTTTCCCAAAGTGCTTTCCCCTGATCTGTACAACCAGCAGTGTCCTGGTGACTTGCTCTTGTTCTTCCAAACACAGCATTGGGCACCATCCCCTGGCACCCTGCCATTAATTATTCTCTAAGAAATCGTTTTTCATTTCAGCTCCAAAGGACAAAAAAAAAATATTAAAAAATAAAACCCCTCCTCATTTCCATGGGACACACTGGAAAGGTACACGTGTAGCAATTACCAGTAGGATTTTACACTAAGAATTAGCAACCTACTCACTCATGTCCTGTGTTCTCATTAAAGGCAAACTGGGGGGGGGGTTGACAGGGGATTTTCCTGTGCAACCATTCAGGCTCATTGCAGCTGTTAAATTCCTTTTGTAGTGGTTTCCCCCCTCCCTCTCTTACCCAGCCTCATGCAAACTCATTTATAATCTCTCCTGGGTACCTGCCTGAGTTCCAAGCAAGGGGGACACTTTTTAACACTCATCCTCAGGTGCCCAGAGTTGGTGCCTTTCTATTCTTTCCTTTTATTTTGCCCCCCACCCCCCAGAAAAACAAGACAAGAGCTGGCTCCTGCCCAGGAACCTGGTGCCACAGATTTCCTGCCTGCTCTCACTTTTCTGTATTTTTGCTGCTGCCATCAACCTTCTCCTCAGTGTATGCAGCTCCTCCCTGCCTCCTTCAGCATCTTCCCTTCTTCTCCTTCATCCCATGGTCCATTCTTCTCCCAGCCTCTCTCCATGAGCCCACAGAGCTGGTTTGGGGGAGCAGAGGAGGTCCCCATGTCCCCCAGGCTTAGGGGATGATGCTCCCTTTCCTTCTGCACCCCAGACCCTGGTTATTTAGCAAAATAAACCCCTAAACAAATAGTCATAACAGCCAGAGCAGAATCAGATATGAGATACGAGGTCTTTGGATGAGTAACTCATCCCTGATTAGTTTTATTTCATTTTATTTCATTCCATCTGAAATAACTGTGCTTCGAAAAGGGCTGGAGGTTGCACTTCCCATCCCAGGAGCCACAAGCTCAGGGTAAAACCTCTGCCCTTGTAATTTCATTTTACAGCAACCTCTAAGTAGGACATGCACAGCATCCAAGTGGGTGACTGTAGTGAAATGAGGCAACCAGGTGCCACTAATTGCCAGGGAGTGAGCACGAGCTTGTGTCAAGCCCACCTGTGCCTAATTAGGGTGAGTCCCCACTGCGCATGAGCAGGACCAGGGGGCCAATTAAAGGTAACCCTAATTAGGCACAGGTGGGCTTGACACAAGCTCATGCTCACTCCCTGGCAATTAGTGGCACCTGGTTGCCTCATTTCACTACAGGTGACCCCAGAAATGTTTGCATGGCCCTGGGCTGTCCCTCCAGGAGAAGCAATGCTGGCAGGAGAGGGGATGCTCTGCACTTGGAAAGGTTTGGATCCAGGGATCATGGCAAACCAGGTACTTATTTTATGAGAATTTTGTGGATGGAGTCAGCTGGAAGTACAAAATTCCAACGGAACTGATTTCTCACTTAAATGATGCAGACTGAAGGTATAAAACTATGGGGAAATTTGGAATCACCTCCAAATCAGTTTCTTTTTTTTTTTTTTTTCCTGGTTTGTGGCTCTGTGTTGAGCTGAGTGAAAACTTCAGCCCTGACATTGCCAGACTCTGGATGCTCTTTGTCCTCTGAGCTCTATCAATGACCAAGGGTTTCAGCAGCCTCAGATCATTTCAGTCTTTCCAGAAATGCACTGTGTAAATTTTGATTCAAGGAACTGATAAAATTACTGAATTCCAGAAACAGAGAGAGAGCACTGAAATTGAGAAAAACTTCCTGGCAGGTTTTGGAAATCTTACATTAGAGTTTGGAGTTGAAAAGTGGGAAATGTTTGGGAGACAAACCTGAATCACTGTGTTTTAAAGGCTAGAAACCATGCCTAAGAGAGCATCAGTCAGATGTATTACCCATGGGTTTAAAGGATATGGATAAAGCTGTTTAGGATAGAAACTGAACCAGAATAAATGTTGTTTCCCAACCAGATGTGCTAATTCACACACAGTTAAATGCCAAATTTGCCTGGCTGAGCCCTGCCTGGGTGGGTTGTGTCTGTGTGCTCTGTCCCAGCTAAAACACACACTGAACAGCCCTATGAAAACGTGGCTTGGCCATGTAACACCCAAGTGATGCAATTTGGGGTGTTACTGGTTGGGTTTGCTGTCTGGGGATGACAGCCCAAGCAAGGCAAATACTTCTGGGAGTGCCCCACATCTCTGGAAAACAAGAGGAATTTGGCTTTAGCACCTGCTTTTTCCTGGCAGGGTTAATGCACTGCCAACAATGACAACATGAGTTAAAAAATGGCATATTTTGGCATTGCTTGGGTGTTTGTAGGGGAATCTGTGCCACTGGGTGGGTCAGAACATGTTCCTGCTCTTGGGAAGAACAGCATTTTCCTCTCTTTTCCTTCCATGAAGTATCAGTTTTGATCCTTTTCTGATGGTGTCTGTTCATTCTCTCCCTCCCTCCCTCCTCCTCCTCTGTCTCCTCCTCCTTGGAGATTTCTGGATTAAAGAATAAAGCACAGAATTGATTTCCTGACTGTGCATTAGAGAGGATTATTCCAGGAGATTCATCCCTGTTTGGTGGATTAACATTTCCAGGGAAGGGCATCTCATCCAGTACTTCTCTTGACATATCCCAAAACTTCGTTTTCCCTTTTGAAGGCAAGGAGGAGCATCTGGAATAATGGCAGGAGAGAGTAGAAGTTCAGAGAACAGGTGCTGGAGCTTCAGGATCTTTTGGAACAGCAGCATTTCCCATAGAAAGAGATAAAGTGTGATTTCTGTGAACTCTGCCAACTCTTTCCTCTGCTCCTAATAAAGGAGAAAACCAGAGCCATGCCAGACAGACACAGAAGTCACTACCAGCCCCAGGGAATTCAGGAAGGAATCTCTGTCCCCACTTCCCATCACCTGCAGCCTCAGAGAGAGGAGCACAGCATCCCAACCAACCAGGAGCCTCTCCAATTAATCCATTTAGCCTCCAAACTCTGCACAAACCTGGCAGATCAAGGGCCTATTACTTTAGAAAACCAATTCCTGAAGCTTTTCCAGCAATGCCTGAATCTCAATTGCACTTCAGAGGTTAAGATCTAAAGCAGAGCTCAAGCTCCCTCCCTCCTGGAGGAGCCAGGGGTATAATTGAGCAGAAGAGGCAAAAACTCTTCCCAGGAGAGGTGGAGATGAGTCCAGCCCTAATTGAGACCTTGGAGAGAAGCCTTTAGATGTCAGCCCACCAGAAAAAACTGATTGCTCCTCAGTCATGCTTGGAGAAATCAGCTCCTCTTGCACTCAGCTGTAGCAGGGCTGGTGACAATCAATAGGAAAAAAGAAGAAAGGAATGAAAAAAAACCCCAAATTGTAGCAGGGAGGCAAAGAAAGCATTCAGAAAGGCTGCTTTATTCATCCCTGGAAATTTTCTCCCAGGTGCTTCCTCTGCTTGTGCTCTCACAAGGATCCAAAGCTTGCAAGGATCTCTGCAACCAGGCTGATAAAGATTTAAGTCTCAGCTGGACAGGGTGCTGGGACATCTCACATAACCAATAATATCAGAAAGGTTGGACCAGGTGATCCTTGAGGTCCAATCTGACATCCTAGGATTCCATGATAAACCACAAGGTCCCACAACCCTTCTGCTTAATTGCTAAAATACAAACCTAACAAATGGATTTGCATTTTCTTACAGCCAGCAGGAATCTGGAGGGATAACTTTTCCAGCTGATGCTCAGCACAGTAAGGACAGGAAGGCAGGAGGGCTCTGCAGAGGGACCTGGACAGACTGGAGAGTTGGGATGATCCCAATGGGATGAGGTTCAACATTCCAAGTGCCGGGTCCTGCACTTTGGCCACAACAACCCCATGGGGAGCTCCAGGCTGGGCACAGAGTGGCAGAAAGGGACCTGGGAGTCTGGATTGCCAGGAAGCTGAACAGGAGCCAGCAGTGTGCCCAGGTAGCCAAGAAGGCCAATGGCATCCTGGGCTGGCTCAGGAACAGCGTGGCCATCAGGTCCAGGGAAGGGATTCTGCCCCTGTGCTCAGCTCTGGTGAGGCCACAGCTTGAGTCCTGTGTCCAGCTCTGGGCCCCTCAGCTCAGGAAGGAGATTGAGGTGCTGGAGCAGGTCCAAAGGAGGCAACTGGGCTGGTGAAGGGATCCTGTGAGGAGAGGCTGAGGGAGCTGGGGGTGTTGAGGCTGGAGAAGAGGAGGCTCAGGGGAGACCTCATCACTCTCTCCAACTCCCTGAAAGGAGGTTGGAGCCAGGGGGGGGTTGGGCTCTTTTCCCAGGCAACTCTCAGCAAGACAAGAGGGCACAAAGGGTCTCAAGTTGTGCCAGGGGAGGTTTAGGTTGGAGCTGAGAAAGAATTTCTTTCTGGAGAGGGTGATCAGGCATTGGAATGGGCTGCCCAGGGAAGTAGTGGATTCTCCGTGTCTGGAGATCTTTCCAAAGAGCCTGGATGTGGCACTGAGTGCCATGGGCTGGGAACCACGGGGGGAGTGGATCAAGGGTTGGACTTGATGAGCTCTGAGGTCCCTTCCAACCCAGCCAATTCTATGATTCTATGACATTACCCAGTGTGTAATTCTCTCTCCTTGGGATGGTAAGTGCAGAATCATAACCTGACACAAAGAAAAACCACAAAGCAAATGGTTTATTTATTATTCCCATCACAGGATGTGCTGTTAGCTGATGCCTCCTGACCAACAGACACCCTGCTGAGCATTGGCTTGCTTGGCTTCAGATGGAAGCTTCAAGTTGAGACATGGATTAAAACATCTCTTTGTGGTCCATCATGTTCTCCTCCTTTTCACAGGAATTTCCATCTCCCCTCCTTATCCCCACAGCAGAAGAATCTCACACCAGCTCACAGTCTTTTTGCTTTCTGCAACAAATCACAGGAGGCCTCTGGGTACCTAAACAACAAGGATATTTGGGCAATATTTTCCTTCTCTCCCAGTTTCTTGTTTCCTGTCAATAACGCTTCCTGTCTAAAAGATTCCTCCCCCCTTCCCAAGGTCTGCCTGAAATTAAAAAAAAAATACAGCTTTAAAAATAAAATATTTGGGGTTCAATATGGATATACTCCACAGGAATTGCTTTGGGGTTTGTTTTCCAAGTGTTTCTGATGGAAAACTTCAACCAGATGGCGCCCGAGAGAGAGCCATCCCCTGGCACTTTGCATTTTTAGGGACTGATTCTAACTTAAGAACTCCAAAATAACCTCTTTCAGTCTGAGCATTAGCCCAGCCCTCACCAGCAGCCCTTTGGGCTGAGTAATTCAAACCCATACATAGGAAATTATTCCTTTTTTAACCTCAGAGGACAAACACACTGCTCCTGAGCTCTCAGATATTTGTGTGGGACCAAGAAGTCACCCAAGGACTTGTCCCTGCTGTGGTTTCACTGGAGGAAAGAGAGAGCAAGGGTGAGGGATGCAACACTCAGCCCTGGGAGTGGATGTGTCCCACCAGCAGCCTGGACTGGTCCTGAATCTTCCCCTCCAGGGGCAGCATCCCTTGCTTGGTAAATGATGCTCCAGTCTGAGGTGTCAAAAAGAAAGAAAGAAAAAAAAAAACCAACCCCAAACTAACACTTTAATTTTTTTCTTCTCCTTCCTAGTGATTTTTGACAAGCTGGAAGAGAGCAGGGGGAGAGGGAAAGGCTGGAGCATGTTTGATATACACTTTTGAGGGAGCTTTTACTTTATTCTGTTTAATTGAAAAGTGTTAACATCGTCCGACATGAATATTCAGCTGATGCCTTTTGGTGCTGTTCCAGGAGTTAGGATCCCTGTGATTCCACTACAGCTTCTCAGCACGGAGCCCTGTCAAAGCCAGAGTGACAGTGGGGAAGCTATTAATTGAAATAGCTTCATTAATTAGTAATTAACAGCAGGGTAATGACTATGTCACACATCGTATTTCAATGAATGCCCTTCATGTGTTATGGGGCCTTTAATTAAAGAATATGCATTTTAATTAAAGGCAAGTTTGGCCCTTTGGCCTCTGGAATACAAAAGATGTTTCTAACTTTCCAGAGGAGGAGGAGGAAAGGTTAGAGAGGGGAAAGCAGGCTGAGCACAAGTCATTTCAAAGTTAAATCCCTGCTGCTGCCCTGCCCGGAGCGTGGTTCCAGGCACCTGGAAGTTCAATCCTCATCCTCTGTATTTGCTGGATTCCCCTGGGAAGTCAGGTCCAAACAAACTGAGAGAAGATGCAGGTTTGGGGGATTTGGGAGCTCCCATCCTTCATGGCTGTTCTTTGATAAAAAAGGAGCTGTCACTCCTGAGCTGGGCACGGGGGTTGTTTCAAGGAGCCAGATGGGATGAATTACAGCAGATTTGGGGTTTTTTTCAGATTCTGTTGGTTAGGATTTAGTCCCTGGGACTGGAGTTGGGTTTGGTCAGCTGTAGCACAGCTCTTTCTGCAGGGATCCCACCCATGTGCTTGGAAAGCCAGTTTGGAGGTTTGAAATCTATTGAGCACACAATAAGCATCAAGGGAAAATCCAAGGAAACAGATCCAAGGTGCCCGAGAGCTATTGACACTCTCAAGCAAAAAAACCTCCAACCCCACAAAACAATAAAACCTCAACCCCTGCCTGAAAGAACCACCAAGAGGATTCCTTCCCATTTTGATCATAAAAAAAGGCATTTATGGTTTAAAAACAACAAAAAAAAACCCCCTTCAAACTGTCCCCTTTCAAAAATAAACTCTACTCCCCTGACGTCCCCATCTGAAAGGCTGAAGAAAAGCTTCCCAAATGTGATGAGGATTAGATGTGTGAGACATTGCATTTCAAAGAGAAAATGGCACATCAAAGGCAGCTCCAGACAGAGCTCAAAGTACCCACCCAGGAGGGCTCCTGCCTGCAGGATGGGACCAGGCAGGAGTGGTTGCTGCTGCTGGATCCTTAGGAGAGAAAGTGGGAAGGGCAAGAGGCAGCCCCAGATCCTACTGAAGGTAGCTGGGATCCAGATCAGGTCAATGAAGGATTTGGGAAGCACATTTGACTGGATAATGATGGATGGATGGATGGATGGAAAATCAGTGCCTTGTAACTGCTTAATTGTGTCTTTAACCTACCCCAAAAATCAATTTAATAATGACTGAGAGCATCCTCTGCCTCCCCTGGCATAGCCAGAGGGTTGGGGCAGAGCTGTACTTTATTTGTACTTCATTCTCCCCATTGTCAGGTTGTCTCAGGAATGCTCAGCCCCCCCAGGAGCAGACCCTGAGCCCTTGGTCCATCGCACACTGAGGATGCTGCTTCCCTTGAGCAGACCAGACAGTGGCTCAGTTTGGGGGCTACAGAAGAAACTGTGCCAAAACTTAGTAATAAAAGCCAGTAGTTTCACCAGGTGAAGACAATTTGTCTGACTATTTATAGTAAAACAGGACCCTCTCTACAATGTGGCTCCTCCAGCATCTCTTTGGCCTCATGGGGAAGGTGCAGAGAGGTCCCTGGTACCCAACAGAGCCCACCCAGGGGCTGGGCCAAACCCTGCCATAGGGGTGTCAAAATTCAGAGGGAAATTTGGAGGATAAGTTAAGGGAGGGGAAAAAGCCCGTGAATCACTCTGGCTACCAGAGCATGGTAATTAATGTTAATAACATTAAATAATTTAAATGGATGCTCAGTATTTTATATTCTATTTCTTTGGCGTTTTTACTGGTGTCACACTGGGTTTGTCCTTGTGTCCTGGATCAGTAAGATCCCATTCACACAACATAAAACCAAGGGTGACTTTGGGGTGAGGAGCAGTGGTAAAGATCATCTTTCTTCTTTTTTTTTTTCTTTTCTTTTCTTTTCTTTTTTTTTCTTTTCTTTTCTTTTCTTTTCTTTTCTTTTCTTTTCTTTTCTTTTCTTTTCTTTTCTTTTCTTTTCTTTTCTTTTCTTTTCTTTTCTTTTCTTTTCTTTTCTTTTCTTTTCTTTTCCTATTTCCCAAAATAAAAATCCCATCCTGGTATGAAAATCTCTAAAATTCCTACTGGGAGAAGATGGACCTTGTTTCTCTTCACCACTAAGCATATCTGTACACATCTTGCTGCTTCCTCAGAAACTAAAACCAGCACAATTTAAGCATACTTTCACCTTTAGGCCCTAAATCTGTTCAAGCCCCCCTTTGGGTTTGGCTTCTTGACCTGTGCTAAAGTTGTATCCAAGCTGGAGGGGAAAATGCCATCACCATGTGTGTCAAAAAAACCTTTTGGTTTTCCTGTGGCTGCTTATACAGTTGTTAAATGCTGTGTATAAACCACAGAGATCTGGTTTGCTTCCTGAATAAAGCTGCTTGAAAAAAATTATATGGGAATTTCTGGAAAGCAACAATGGCTCCCGAGGTAAATAAATCTTGGTGGCACAAAGAACAGAAAAAAGATGCTATGGCTTTTGCAAAAATAAAAATCAAACCCTCTTGTGCTCCAAAAATCAAACCCAAACCCTCTTGTGTTCCACAAATAAAAATCAAACCCTTTTGTGTTCCAAAAATAAAACCCAAACCCTCTTGTGTTCTTGTGATCTGATTGGTATCAGTGGCTGAATTCACCTTAGCAGAAGAAACCTTAAATAAAGCTCCATTTTCTTCAACGATTCTAACAATAAGTCCTGATTTAGGAGGAGTCTTGCTAGACTAATCCTAAATATACTGAGCCTGAAATGCCTGGAATATCCCAGCTTTATCCCTTCCCTTGCTCTGGGGCAGAGAAGTGCTCAGGGTGTTTACAGACACAGCTCTTTGCCATCCTGCCGTTGGAAAAGCCACCAAAATCCAAACAAATCCCTGCTCAGAGGCAACAGAGCTTGGGGGAAAGGAGCACTGCTGCTCTCTGTGGGCCACCTTATCCATGATTTCCCTTTTTATTTGGAAACAAAGCAAGAAAATCCAAGCTGCCCATGACCCACCTGACTCGTGGCCACCCGGCTTGGGATCTGCTGGTGCTGGGGAAGCTTCTCCCTCCTGGGAGCAGAATCAGTGCCTTGAGGCGCAAGTGATGGAGGTGATCCCTGTGGCTGCAGAAAGCCACCTGGTAGCCACAGGATGCCACCAGCCTGCTCTGTGGCCAGTGCCAATGCCAGACCTGAAGCCCATCCATCCCTTGAGCTCCTCCTGGGCAGAGCATGCGGGGAGCAGGCAGGCAGAGCCCTCCTGTTCACAGCTTTAAGTGAAATCCAAACATCCCCATGAAGGGTGCTGAGACCCCTGTAAGTGCCTGACCTTGCTCTGTTGGATAACTCCAGGAGAAGAGCCAACTTCTCCCCTTTTTTTCCCTTTTTTTTTTTTTTTTTGTTGCTGTTTGTTCAGACCTTGTTTGTTGAGCATCACTCGCAGATCAAACATCTTCTCCCTTTCTGCTCCCAGAAATTAAAACGTGGCAAGGTCTTTTCTTTCTCCTCTTTTTCTTTTCCCTTTTTGTTTTTGAACAGCAAAGATTAAAAGTTGTTTGAAGAATGATGTTTCCCTAAGTTTTAGCTGACATTCAATTTTAATGACTTTTTAAACAAAGTAACTATTAACTGTGCATCGTTTTCTAGTTTCCTGATGTCTGACAGGTGTTTTTGCCCATGTGGGAAACAGATGCTGATAACATTTTCCCTAATAGCTCATAAATAATAAGCATTTAGCATTTTCCTTTGTATACTGCTCTGTCAATAGCCAATTTACTTTTCAGAAGCCACAACGTTTTCCTGTCAATCAGTTTTAGCCTCGGGCACTTTTTGGTGATTAGAAACCCCTTAGAGAGCAAGAACTCCAAATTAGTTTTAAATAAAAAATAAGAATATTCATGCTGTTGAACATCTGAAGGTAAAAAAAGGGAAAAAAAGAAAAAAAAAGGAAAAAAAAAAGATCTGGGTACATAAACAGCACTGGGGGGGTATTAATACTTCATAGAAATGGAGTGACCAAGGGCTCTCAGGAGAAATGCAACAAAGACAAACACATGACACAAAGAAAGTGATGTGTGCTGCAGAAAAAGAACTTTTTCTTGCAAAAAGGAGGCAACTTAGGGGGTTGCTGAAAAGCTTTGGCTTCGGGAGAGCTCTATTATCTTCTTCTTTGGGAAATAAGCAGCAAATCCAGCGTAGCACTTGATATCTACCACAGTGTCTGAGTCTTTTGGGCCACCTTGGATCTAGTTCTGATATTTTGTCTCCTTCCAGAAGAAATTTTGCCCTCCAAGGGGGGAGGAAATGCAGATTTGGGAAGCCCACAGTGGTAGGCACCAAACCCAGAAGGTGCCTGGGGGACCATGGGGACCACACAGAGCAGGGACCAGCTCCATGGGATGTTGTCTTCTGCTGGTTCATCCCTCCAGACCCTGTCCCCTCCTTTCCTACAGTCAAAAGAAAAGTCAGAAAAAGATCCAGGTATCTCCTGTCAGACCTTTTAGGCTCCATCCTAATATCTATGCACCTCCCAGATAAAACCAGCTTTAATAAACTCCACTTCAGTAACTTATTCCCCCCTCAGTGATCACAACAAACATCACTTTGGAAGAGAGAAGAATTTTGTGCTCCAGGATTCCAACTTATTTCTGGTCTGTTCAGAGTTCCCACCAGCTTTGCATCACCTGACTTTACCAAACCAGCATTTTGGATGCTGTTGAACCTTCAGCAAACTTCTGGTCACCTCTGGGGACAAGATAGCAGCAGGAATGGAGTTTGGCTCTGACACAGTTTGTCTTTTTTTCTGCCTAAATGGACTGAAATGAATTGATTTCACTCCTCATTAGCCTTACAGCACTGCATGGCAGTGTGATACCCAGCTCCTCCACCCAACTTATCTTCTCCTTTAGTTTGCAGGAGAAATGGCACCGTGCCCTGCTCGCCAGCCAGTACAAAAGGCAGCACTTGATTTTGAGAGAAAGTGGCTTCATTTATTCAAACATATTGACCTGGAACTCCTCAGCAGGCTGAGACATCTGCAGCTGCACCAGATACCATGAAACCCCCAGGGGGGACTTGGTTAATCAAATGCAACCATGAATAATGCAGGGAGAGAAAGTGCAGGTAGCACAGATACACAGGACAAAGGGTCAGGCAGTGGCTTGGTTTTTCTTTTTGGTGTTTTTTTTGACTCCTGGAATAAAGGAAAAGGAAAGTTTTGCCCCCAGCTGAAACTCTTCCCTTTTTCACCAGCTGGCAAAGTCACAGCAGCTCCTTTGGGAAGGGCAGCACCAAAATGGTTCATGGCAGAGCTGGATGCTCATTTAGCCTTGGGCTTGGCAGTAGCACTGAGGTGTGGAAGCTTGGGAACCTCTGAGCAATTCAGGCTGCCTGGCTGCCCATCCAGAAGGCAAAGATTTCTGCAGTGACTTTCTAATAACCAGGGTGCTCATTGGGGATGGAGCAGCCCCAGCAGGTGAGGAACAACCAGCTGAGGCTCCTGCTTTTACCAGATGGACCATGAAGTCTGGGAATCACTGGTCATATACATTTTTTCAAGCTAGAAGATGGCTTTGCTGGGAGAAAAAGGGGCTTTGGGCATGGGGCTGGGGCACTGCATTGGTGCTCATTGCCCCCAGAAGTCCCCATCAACAACCCTGGCATCATTGCCTGTAGGATGTTGGGTTTTGTTCAGTACCTTCTCTTCAATTCCCAATGTGATGCTTTCCTTGAAGAGTACTTGCCAGGAGGAGCTGGACCAAAGAAAGGTATTTTTGGGATCATAACTCTTTTCCATGGAACACCAAAACCTGTGGGGAGTTTGAGACTTGCTCCAAAGCCCATGTGGGGTGGGAATGGTCACTGCTGGGTAACTCAGTGCTAAGTGGTATGAAAGAAACCTGAAAGACTCACAACACTTCTCTCTCTGCTCTTCATTCATTTACAAGCTTGGTAAATCTTGGTGAACATCTCCCATCCATCCCCACCAGTCCCAACCCCCTCCTGACCACTGCTCAGATCAGATCCAGCTTCTTTGGCCAACCTCAACAACCTAAAGCCAGAGAGAAGACCTTAAAACCCACAGACATCATCCTAGGACTTTCTTTTGCACACCAAAATGATGGAGAGGAAGCAGAACAATCCTTAGTTACTCCCTACTCAGGAATAATGCCTGGATTTGGTCCTCTTCTCCTTTTTCTTTTTTTTTTTTTTTTTTCTGGCTGACTACACACCGACTGCTAAACTGCCCTGAACAACTACCTTGTTAGTTTTTCCTTTCTGAGCAGTTGGGTTGTAACATATGCCATTAGGCCAGATGTCCCCAGCTAAAACCCCTGTCACATCACTAAATATTTCAGCAAATAAAAAATTTTTTAACCACCCAGCCAGATGTCCACACTGCCACAGTGCTTAAGGCGTTTGACTGATAAAAAGCCAGGGCCCTTGGTAAGTGGGGATTTAAAAACATGTCCTGAGGCAAGTGTGTGATATTAAAAACATCCTGGGCTCTTTTGTATGGAGATTTGCATACGTTGAGGTTTTAAAGAGAGTGTCCATCTGTCACTGAGCATTCTCCCAATACAACAAAGCATCGATAAATATTTTGAACCACAGTCACTTTTCAGCAGGCACCAGCAAGGGATGCAGAATGGTTTCAGCTGGGATCTCCATCTCTGTGTGCAATAAAAGGAGCTGCAGTTTCCCTTGGAAGAGGTGTTTAATATTTATGAGGATGCCAGCCATGTACAATTACAGAACTACAACCTGGCCCTTGAGTGATTCCAGAAAAAGTATCAGCCAGCCAGAGAAAAAACAAATAAAAAAACCCCACCAACCCTAAAGCTTTTGGTGGGGAAAATCTGGTTGCTGGATGCAGTGATGCTCCACGATCACATTCCAGGAGTGGTGGCACCCACTTGCAATGCACATGGCAGCAGCCCTGCTCCCATGTCTTTGGAGAGCTATGGAAAGGCTCCTGCCAGCTTCAACAAGCTCTGAACAAGCCTGGATGCAGCTGAATTGTCACTGAAGGGGCTGAGATTCCTCAGCCTTGGGATAGGTGTTGGGGAGAAAAGGATCCATTAGCACAGTGGTGGGTTTGGCTCCTTGGATTTAAGGCAATATCCTGTTTGACTGGGAGGGGACAAAGCCTGCAGTGGCAGCAAGGATGGGGATGAGGATGTTCTCACCCTAAGAAACAGCCCAGAGGTGTGGGAGGTATTTTATAGAATGAAAAAAGTGAAGGTGAAAAGTGATTCCCACAGATCTGGGACTTGGGATGCTGGGAAGGACATTTCCACATCCCCTTCAAAGCTCCCTGTTGAGCAAACTCCTGCTTCCCAGCAGCCAGCCAGCCCTCCATCCCTCCTTGGGTTAAACTAAGAAAGTCCAGAAGCTTTACCTTGGTGGCTCCTTGGTGCCAAAATATTTTGAACTTCAAGTTTCCCACCTCCAGCAAGTCTGTGAGGGGATGTTAATGTTTCCAACAGAGGCAAGAGCCAGGAGAAGAACTGGTGAGCATCAAACCTTTGCTGAGAATCCCAGCTCCATTTGCAGAGGGGATGCAGCCCAATCTATGATTACTTAAAATAATGAATTTCAAATGATTTTTGGAAGGCAGTGCTGGGCACCCCAGTCCTGCAGCCCCTGCAGCTGAAGAGAGATTTTGATTGATCATTGACCTGTTGGTTTGAGCATCCCTATCCAGTACCCACCCTGCTGGCAGCAGCAGAGCCCCAGGAAGCCAGCAGAGCTCTGCCAGGTTCCACTGGCTCTCACTCCTGCCAAATGGGTATGATACTGAAATGAAATGCCAAATCCTTTTCTTTCTCTATAGCCAATGCAAATCAATGAGTTTGGGGTGAGCTGGGCACAGCAGCACTGGGGGAAAGGCAAGGGGGCTGCTGCATTTTTCTCAAGCAGAGGTGAATTACACTCTGGTTTTCCCCCAGAATGAGTCAAGCTATGGGAAAAAGGCACTGCCTTGGGAGGAGAAGCATTTCCAAGAGAAAAAAAAAAAAAAAATCATCCCTCACTAAATCCATATCCCATCTCCTCAAAGCTTGCTTACTGCCAGCTCCCTAATTTATGTAAACTGATAGTCAGAGCTGAATTAAAACCTACAATTAGCAATCCAGGAGGGCATGGCTGTAATTCAGACAGATGTGCCACTTAAAAATATTTACATAAAGCTTGCAGGATAACCAGCACTCCCAGAGGGAACCAGCACAGCCTGGCCACAGGGAAACCCAGCTTGGAGCTGCCTTTGGGTTGATGGCCACAAACCCAGCTCACCTGCCCCAATCTGCAGAGCATGCCTGTGGCTCAGACTTGCCAAGGGGACCAAAAACCATCAGGACCTAAAGAAGTTATCAAGACTCTGAATGTTTTCTCAGAGGAAAGGGGAGAAGATGCTCTGGAGCCAGAGTAAGTTTGCTCAAAGCTGCCCAGAAAAGCTCAAAATTATCCTACAAACCTTGTTGCTTGCTGCATCCTGAGGTTATTAGCAAGTCCCCTCCCTGCAGGTAATGATGATGAATTTTGGAGCTTCAAATCTGTGAAGGTGTACATGAGATGCAGAGGAACTTGGGTCAGTGGTTAGAGCAGGAGGAGCAGAATTTGATTTTTTGGTGGCCATGCAAAGGGCTGGCAGCTGAATTTGCTCTCACCTCTCATTTCACCTTCTTGCTTGTAAGGGCAAAGATGAGCTGGCAATTTCATGTTGGAAGAGACTTTAGAGCTCAATTTCCACTTTAAAAAACTTGGGATTATTGACCAGACTAGAAACCTTTTGCTATGCCCTGGCTGTGAGAATGGCTCCCACTTTTGTTTTTACCCAGCTTGGGCCAGCAATGTGTTGGGGTTAGAAAGTGTGAAGAAGCTTAGGGGAAAAATTTTAATTTGCAAAAATCCATTGCTACTATGGAGTGAAATTTGAGCCTGTTTATACACAGCCTTAGGAGTTGTTTTTGTGCATAGAGACATGAAGGAAATCCTCAGGAACTGATGGGGGGCTACAATTCATAGAATCATAGAATTGGCTGGGTTGGAAGGGACCTCAGAGATCATCAAGTCCAACCCTTGATCCACTCCCCCCGTGGTTCCCAGCCCATGGCACTCAGTGCCACATCCAGGCTCTTTGGAAAGATCTCCAGACACGGAGAATCCACTACTTCCCTGGGCAGCCCATTCCAATGCCTGATCACCCTCTCCAGAAAGAAATTCTTTCTCATCTCCAACCTAAACCTCCCCTGGCACAACTTGAGACCCTGCCCTCTTGTCTTGCTGAGAGTTGCCTGGGAAAAGAGCCCAACCCCCCCCTGGCTCCAACCTCCTTTCAGGGAGTTGGAGAGAGTGATGAGGTCTCCCCTGAGCCTCCTCTTCTCCAGCCTCAACACCCCCAGCTCCCTCAGCCTCTCCTCATAGGATCTCTGCTGGATCCCTTCACAGCCTCCTTGCTCTTCTCTGGACCTGCTCCAGCACCTCAATCTCCTTCCTGAGCTGAGGGGCCCAGAACTGGACACAGGACTCAAGCTGTGGCCTCCCCAGGGCTGAGCACAGGGGCAGAATCCCTTCCCTGGCCCTGCTGGCCACGCTGTTCCTGATTGTTGACCTCTCCTCTGGTGCACCCTTTTTTTCTTCTCCCAGAGCAAATTCCAGAGGTAACCCAGCTCTGGAAAACAGCACTTGCTGTGTGTCAGGAAACTTTTATTTGGAGGCTTTGTCTCCAACTCCAGAAGCCTTTAAGGGCTGCTCAAAAGGAGTTGTGTGGGTGGTGTGGAGGCCTGGGGGGTTTCTCAGGAGGCTTTAGGTGCCCTGAACAAACAAATCTGGCTTCAATCTGGGAAAACCCCTTGTACCAGTCAGCTACAAAATGAGGGCAGTTCACACAGATGGTGAAGACAGTCAGGCTGCTTTAAATCCACAGCAAAACCAATGACTAAAATTGGCTCAGACATGGCTCTGGTAGAACCAGTGAAAACTACTCACAGATGTCAGTTTATGGAGATAAGCTTTTTTTTTTTTTTTCCCCTTCCATCCCTGTCTATGCTGCTGACAATCACCATTTTCCACCTCTCCAGCTGCAGACATTCACAAGAAATGTGAAGAACTTTCAGCCTGGAGGATGCAAATTAAAGTTTGAAGACATTTTTTTGATATTCACTTGGTGCTCTCATTGCACATCATGTTTCCTCCTCCTTTCCTGGTAGCCAACACCTCCTCTCACATTGACAAGGTTTCCAAAATGATTGCAAAAACCCATGAATTTTTCTCAAATATTTATGGCATCACTCAGAATATTCACAGCAACAGATGAAAGGGGACTAAGTAGCAGATTCACTCATTTATTAGCAATGACAACTAAAAATTAGATAAGTGGTTGCCCTGTTTTGTTTCTATTCTCTCTGTGGTTTGCTCAAAACTTTCCACATTTGAAGATTTACACCAAGCTTGGATCACTTGCTGGCTTTGGTGGCTGGAATATTCCAGCAATAGTTTTGCTTTGTTTCAGCACAGTGGAAGTTGAATAAAAAAAAAAAAACCCACTGCAGCTGAATTTTATTATTGCAGCTTTTATCTGGGACATGAAAGCTCACCAGTTTAATCCAAAGTCATTACTGCAGTTAAAACCATTAAGTTAATTAATATGGACATTTATTACTACCGATAAAAGATAATATCAGGGGATTTATAGAAACAATATATCTGTATGTTCTTCCTCCTAAAGTCTCCAGGAAGACAGGACTTCCAGTGGGGTGGGAGAGGTTGTAATGGTACCTGTTACTGGGCTTGCACTACAGGCAGGTCAAGGGGAACACTTGCAGGAGAGTCACTGAGACAACCCCTGGGTTGCACTGGGGCTTGCAAAATAAATCCTTCAGCTTTTATAATGCTAATTTATTGAAGGGAGCAGAAAGTCTCTTGGTCCTGGCAAGGCTTGAGCAAGGAGGGAGCTATCAGGGCATCCCATTTCTTTTACCAGGAGCAACCCCTCTGCCACACAACACGGGGACAGTGTCAGCTGCTGTCCTCAGACCTCAAGATAAACCTCCACTTTGTTTTTTAGTTGAAGAAAAGTCAGCAAACCCTCATCTTTCACCTCTTCCAGGTCTTCCGAGCAAAAAAAAAACCAAAAAAACCCAAAAAATCCATTCAAATTGTCCCTGCCTGTTCTTGGTCCCTTTCCTCGTACTGATGCCGGATAACAGTTGGGAGAGTTGGTAATTTAATAAAGCTTTGCAAAGGGAGACAACTGGAGAATGTGATAGAGGGGCTGTATCCATCAGGGTAATGACAGACATTAGCAGGATGCCAAGTGTTGGGGGCTCGACAGATCTGTCACTGGTTTGCAGGCAGAGGGGCTGTGCTCTCATTCAGTGCTGTCTGCAAAGCTGTCATCTCCAGAGGAGATTTATTGGGCTGATAGATGTGATTTATGTCAGATGGTTTCAGCTTTGCTAGCTCCTGTGCCACAAGAGTAGTTAACAGGCAATTAAAAGCTCTGGTCCATTGTGCAGGAGCCAGCGTTGAGTTGGATCCTCTCGTAAAAATCCTCATTTTGGAGGTGGGTTTTAGGGGGCTGCCCTCCCTGGTGTGGATGGTTCTGTCTCTACTTAAAAAGGTGGGAATCCATTCTTGGGAAGGGGATTTTTGAATTCTGATTTTTCTCTGGCTTGCCTTCTTCCAGGGTTCTGCTGGGGAAGTCTCTGGGTGATGGGTGATATCTGCCACTTCTGGCCCGTGCTGTGGCCAGCAGAAAGCACCCAAAAATATATAATCACTCCAAAAGTAACTCCTCATCTCATGGCTAAGCCCAGCCAGGCTGTGCACACATGTTTGCTGTCAACCCTCTGCCAGAGATGCTTCTCCTGGACTCCTCTTTCCACCTCTTTAACACCAACAGGTGAATCACATCCACACCCCCAAACCTCTTCCATCTTGGGAAGCAACCAGGCAAAAATCCAGCACCACCACCACTGACTGTGACAAAACAAATATTCTGGAGCCACAGTGAATTTGGGGGGATGTTTTCAGGCACTTGTTCCCCCACCATCATCATCCCAAGGCTGGGCTCCATCCTTCCTGTGGCTGTAACAACCTTCCTGCTGCCTCCAAAACCATCATCAGGGCCTGGACCCCAAATCCAATTGTTCCAACCAAAAAGAAGCTCTGGGAGCCCCTCTGCCTGTTCACATCCACCAAACTCTTTTACATCAGTCAGTCCTTTGGAGACAATTAGCCTCATTGCACACACACAGCATCTTTCCCATGAATGATGCAGAATTAATTACTAATGACAGAGCTGCTTTCCTTTTTCTTCTTTTCCCCTTCTGTTACAACTGTGTGTGATGATACACACACACCTTAGTGGGCATTTTCACTCATTGAATGTTGCAACCCTTTTTCCCCCTTTCTTTTGTGGGTTTTTAGGTGTTATTTGGGATTTCAGATTCTTTTTTCCCATTACAAAATGGGCACAGGAGGCTGCTCACAGCCCAAGTTTTCTGTGTGTAGGTGATGCACAGCTAATACCTATTGTATATTTAAACCCCTTTTGCCCTTGTTTTACACACAAACTTCAGCTCATATTAGGAATAATAATACATCTGTGTTTCTGCACTTTTGGACCTGTTAAAATCACAGGAAAATTTTACAGACCAGTGGCTGCCCAGCATGGGGAGCAGATCAGGAAAAGCTGCATCTCACTGCTTAACCAACAACCACAGCTTTTAGAGATTTTCCAACACTCAGGAACAGTGTTTATACATCACAAGTGAATATTTAATGCTTAAAACCAAGAAAGTCTTTCCTTTAACCCATGTTTGGGCTGTCAGTCACTTGTGATCTGCATGCTGGGGAAGGGGCTGCTCTGGGGCAAACATCACTGATGAGTTTAGTTCAGATTTTTTGCTCCAGCTCAGCTTTTCTAGCATTCAGCCAGGCTTTTCTGGAACATAGCATTTTCCTGCCTGTTTTTCCCTTTCCCAGAGGCTGGATCTTTCCTGACTCCCTCCCAGCAAGACAGGAAAACCCTGAGGCATCAGCTCAGGAGGCATCAGGAGGTGCAGGATGGGTAGGACAAATCTACTTCTGCTCCTTTAAAACACTGAATTTCCTCCTTTTCAGAGCAAAAAAACTATACCCACCATTTTGGCTCGACTTTTTTCACCAGGGGGCTGAATCATCTGATCCTTTCTATGCAGAACTTGGGTGTGAAGACCAGAAAAGTCCAGGATTGCAGTCAGCATCCCACCACAATCTGTGACATTGAGCCCCATCAGGTTGGGAAGAGGACACGATTGCTTAAAGGAAAAAAAAAACAAAAGAAACAACCCAAGGAACAAAATAAACCCTCTGAAAAAACCTCTGCTGAGCAAAGGTGATCCGAGCTGACATTGAGAATTGTTTGATTTACAATAACAGGGAGATAATATTTTGCTAAGCCTGCCTGTAATACAATGTGTGCCATTTGGAATTTCCCATTACACTGAGCAATCTAATAAATAAATGCCCCGACTGCAATAAACATGAATCATTCAGTGCAGAGAAGCTCTCAGCAGTGCTGTAACAAACATCTCCTTCCTAATGGGCTTTGGAAGTCACCGATTAATTTGACTTTGAGCTGGCTGGCTCTGAAGCAGAGAAGCCTGGATAGAGCCAGACAAGTGCCTGCAAGATGCTGGGGCAAACTCTGCAGAGATTTAGTGACAAATGAGATTTACAAATTAGGGATGTGCCACTCTGGAAAGGATACAGCTCAAGCCCTGTGATTAGCAAGTCTGTGGTCGAATAGAATTGGCTGCTGGGGTATTTCAATTTTTTTTAACAATGGTAGAAAATAAAAGCAGTTTTATGGCATACTGCAGCATTGAAAGCCACCTTTGGAGAACAAAAAAAGTAGTTCATATCATTTGTCCTCTAATTTCTGCTGTTAATCTTTCAGGGGATTACATGCACGTGAAGGTATTTTACCCATCTTCTGCCCTCATGCCAATATTTGTTAGAATTTGGGATGGAATTTAATATGAGTAATGTCAGGAGAAACAGGTCAGGGTTTCAGATTAACACCAATAACCATAATGAGAACAGATGCTTATATCCATCTGGAATGTAGATTTAATATGTTAAATTCATAGCTCAGCCCATGAAATGCAATCATCAGATGTTTACTGGTCCCAATTTAATGAGCGATTTTGGATTAAACAGGGGCCGAACAACAGGCCACCAATCTATATTAAATCTCTGCAAAATGAAAATTGCAAAGATTTACTTAGGGTCATTACACAAGAAAATTTAATCACAACCTCATCCATAATGTCACATCGTCATCAGACTGATAATTGAAATGCCATGTGAGGGATTATGAATAACCCTCTGTTTATGAAGATAGCTTTCTGATTATCTCTGTGTCCTGTGAGTAACATAAAAGATGATTTATATTAATATACATAGTCCTTGCTGAAAAGAAACCCATTGGGGATCTGCAGAAAAAGGCTGATTTTTTGTTTTACCTCCACTCTTACTGATGGGAGATGTTGTTGAGTAACATTATTGCCACAATTTTAAAGCTGCAAGGTGAGGAGAAGCCTTGGATCCAGCCTCACCCCCTGCTTCTTGGCATTGCAGGGAGACACAGCTTGAAATATCCCCTCAGCTGTCTGAGTGCCATAAAGTATTCAGCACATGATTTTCGTAAGCAAACATTGATTTGTCTAGAATCAATATTAATTTTTCAGGCTGCACGTTCTCTGGGGCAGGAAATGTATCCTCCAGTATTTACTGAACTCTTTGCCTGTTTGGGGTGGTAATGAGACCACACTCTGGATTTTGTCACAGGACAAAACATGGAATATCTATCCAAAACTTGGATATCTGGCAATTAGATAGTTGTGGCATTGTCCTGGATTATACAGCAGTCACATTGCTGGTAGTATTTGGTTTGAAAAGTCTATTTAAATATTGATTCTGCTCCAGCCCTGAAGGTGAATGCTCAGCTGAGACACTGATGCAAACACTTTAAAAAATACAAAATAAGCTTCTTGAATAATTTTCTTTTTTCTTCCTGCTCTTTTTGCAGCATGCTGTCAATTAACATATCTTTACCTCACCATATGCCTGACAGACACCTAAAAGATAAGAATCCTTATCAGGTGCCTCCTGGTGCACGGTGCAGACAAAGACAATGAAAGTAGCAGGACACCAAAAGACTAAAAGATAAGGATGACTCCTCTCTGGGAAGTCAGAGTATATCAGGGACTTATGCAAAAAAAGAGACCTCTCTTTTTTTTGCTGTATCAAAAAACTCCAGGAGAAAAGGAGAAGTTGCAGTTTTGCCTCTAGACCCCCCCCTTCTCCTGGCACTTTGGTTTCCAGCTACGGGGCAGACAAAGCAGAGGGTTGGAAAAGCAGAGAGCACAGATCAGCAGGAGCAGCTCCAGCATGGTGATAACATCTTAGAATCATAGAATCATAGAATTGGCTGGGTTGGAAGGGACCTCAGAGATCATCAAGTCCAACCCTTGATCCACTCCCCCCGTGGTTCCCAGCCCATGGCACTCAGTGCCACATCCAGGCTCTTTGGAAAGATCTCCAGACACGGAGAATCCACTACTTCCCTGGGCAGCCCATTCCAATGCCTGATCACCCTCTCCAGAAAGAAATTCTTTCTCATCTCCAACCTAAACCTCCCCTGGCACAACTTGAGACCCTGCCCTCTTGTCTTGCTGAGAGTTGCCTGGGAAAAGAGCCCAACCCCCCCCCTGGCTCCAACCTCCTTTCAGGGAGTTGGAGAGAGTGATGAGGTCTCCCCTGAGCCTCCTCTTCTCCAGCCTCAACACCCCCAGCTCCCTCAGCCTCTCCTCATAGGATCTGTGTTCTTAATTACCCCCTCGTCCCTTTTCTTAATGACTCTTCTCTCCAAAATAGCTAATTGTGTAAATCTCTCCTCTTAACGGTGGCATTACTGCTTCTTTTGCCTAAAATAAACCCTTGTAACTTGTTTAAATCATAAAGCTTGTTATTTTTGTAAATTCATGTGTCATCTATGAGTAGTGGCTGAATTTTCCTCACAGTCAAAATATAAAACAATAACTCGGATCATAACAGACATTCCACAAGTCCATGTCCTTTATGGTGTCATACCTGGGCCATTACCACCTTTGGCTTCCAAATTGAAGCCTGTTTGATCCTTTAGTTCACACCAAGATGATCCAGGCAGGCAGGGAACAATGTCCTGCTCTGCCACTGCCTTGGGCATGTCACCTCCTCCCTGTACCACCAAATCAATGTGTTCTGCTCCAGAAGGTGACCCAAGACACTATTAGGACAGCCAGTAAGGCACAGGGGATGGGTTTCTCCTTTTCTGGCATTACAGAGCTTTCCATCTGAGTAACTAAACTGAGCTTCCCCCTGCCAAGCCCAGAGCAGGAGTGAGGATGAACTGAGCATCTCACCTCCAAATATGTGACCTCCTCCTCCTCCGAGCTGCTTGAGCTCAGTCTGAACGTGTCAAACATCCTGGGAAATCAGCTCTGTTTGGGACAAGATCAGAAGGCCAAGTGGGAATGTGTCTTTCCCTCTGTTGGAGGCTGCTTGCTGTCCCACCCCATTGTCAGAGCTGCAAAACTGATCACATCCGATGTGCTGTAATTGCCCTGCATGTGAATTAATTAGCCCCTCAGTCAGAGAACAATTAAGCAGTAATCTTAGGAACAAGGCAGAATAAAAACCCCAGTCTCCTGCCTGTCAGACAGAAGCCAGCAGTCCCTGAGATGAGCATCTCCCATCTGAGCTGCAGAGTGGTGCCCATGGGGGGACATCCCGGCTGCTGGATCTTTGTGTCACCACATCCCTGAGCAAAGCTTTGGACCAACTCCCCCATCACACTTATTTAGCCAAATTTTAAACAGCTTTAGCCATGCATTTGCCCATGTGGAAAGAAGAGCTCAAGTTTCCAAAGGGTCCCAGCCCACCTTGAGCTTGAAAGGCTTTGAAAAACTTTTGCATCCACTTCCTGGCTGTGCCAGCCCAAGAATGATGCTTCCTTCTGGAAGTGATTTCTTTCCTGAAATTTGTTCTTCTGCACATCCCAGAATCGGGCAGCTTAAATGGGGGACAGTTACTGTCCCTTCTTCAGGATTTGCACCTTTTTGGGGCTCAGCCAGGGTTACATCTGGCACTCACCTCCTTTCCTGAGGGCTGATGCAGAGAAGCAGCTCAGAGGGATGGTTTGCTCTGCTGCCAGATGTCCCTGGGTGATATTTAAACCCTGAGGTTCTAATCCTGCAATTACCTATTAGGGAGGTGATTTTACATGTACCAACCCAGCAAACCTGGGAGAAGATTGATGCCTTCCACTTGCCCTTCCCTTTTTTGCCAACCCCAGGATTATCTCCCTGAGTTTCCCCAGGCAGAAGGTGTTGGAGTGGGGATGACACAACACTGCCTGCTGCTCTTTCAGTGAGGAGCTGGGCTGACTGCTGCCTTTCTTACTATCCAGGGTTAAAAAAATAATAAAAAAGAGTCATTACTCATGGTTTCCAGCACATGGGCAAAGCTCAAAGGTGTTGGGTGATGCCCATGGCTGCAGAGCTCTCCCGGGTGGGTCTCCCTGTAGCTATGTGTTACGATCTGAGTTATTATTTTCTATTTTGATTGTGAGGAAAATTCAGCCCCTACTCACAGATGGAGGAAAACTGCCTCTTTTCCTTTTCTCCTGGGGTTTTTATACAGCAAAAAGAAGAGGGGTCTCTTTTTTGCATAAGTCCCTGATACACACAGACTTCCCAGAGAGGAGTCATCCTTATCTTTTAGTCTTTTTGGTGTCCTGCTACTTTCATTGTCTTTGTCTCCACCATGCACCAGGAGGTGACCTGATAAGGATTCTTATCTTTTAGGTGTCTGTCAGGCATATGGTGAGGTAAAGATATGTTAATTGACAGCATGTTGCAAAAGAGCAGGAAGAAAGAAAAAAGGAAATTGATTCAAGAGACATATTTTGTATTTTCAAAGTGTTTACATCAGTGTGGAAAACCTGGATGTAAACTGGAAATACTGCTAGAGGAACAAAGCTCAGTGGTGTGTGGCTGATGGGGCAGAAAGCTTTAGTGAATCCTGTTCTGTAAAAGTCCTCATCTGAAGGTGACAGCAGCCAAGGATTGGAGGTGTTAAAGGGAACTGACGCATCAGATAAACTCCAGCTGTCACCTCCAGGCAGCAGCTCCTCTCTTTCCCCTGCCTGCCCCTCTCTCTTGGCTAATATCCCTAATGATGAAGATTGAAAATGTTTGGTTTTTTTTCTTCTTTTGCTCTCAGCCTCAAAGGTTAATCTCTGCTTTTCTTCTTCTCCTGCTCTAAACAGTTTTATTTCTCAGAGAAATGGCAGAAGAAATCCAAGAAAAGTCAGCACTTTGACCAGTTTTGCTCTAGAAAGCCCCTAAGATGCTTTTGGATTTTGGAGGTTTCTCTGTATCCTCCAGACCCTGTGCTTTTCTTTTTCTCTCCCAACTCCTGTTTAAAACATCAGCTTTGAAGGCTTTTTTTTCCTTTCTGCAATAAGTCTTATAATGTAGATTACACAGTAGCAGACTCTCTTTTTTTTTGAAATTGGTTTATAAAGTGATTTTACCACAGCTTAACCTTAGCCTGGGGAAAGCTGAGTCTGTTTGTAGGGACAATCATCAAAGAGTTAAAGGATGCTGCAGAGGCAGAAGCTTCCAGTCCAGGATACACTTCCCACTAACTCAGGACTAAAAGTTCCTTGGTGGTTAATAAAGATTGCTCTGTGGCTTTTCAGAGCTGAGATGATTTAACTCAGATCCCTCCCAGGTACCTGTTTATTTTTTTGCCTGGCAGGTGCTAAATTCATTCCTGGGCCAAGTGACAGAGCCATCAGGGACCTGATGTCCCCCCTGGGGCCCTGCTTGGACACAACCCTGTTGGGAATCACTCAACCAGCTATAATTGGTCACTTTCTGTGTAGAGACAAAGTACTCAGAACTTTTTGGGATGCTTAATTTTGCATCAATAAACCCAGATGTATAAAGTTGAGTGTATGTGTGTACACAAGATCATGGGCTTGGAATGGACAAACTTGTAGTGCCCTGCTAACAAAAACCCTGTAAATTTATCTCCACCAACAGATCTGTGGAGACACTGATCAACCCATCACTGCACCTCAGGATGTTGCTTTGTGCAGAAAAATAAAAATCTGCTAAATTAATTAGTGGGTTTTGTCTCAGGGGTGCAGTGGAAAATTACCCAGTGGTGAAGAATGGCACCTCCTAAAGTCTTAGTTTGTTCAAGTAAAAGGGTTGATAGATCAATATAAGTAATCAACAGGATTTTGTTTTAAATAGTCCACCAGCAGGTAAAAGTCTGATGGGGAGAATGAAGGAACAAGAAAATACTGTGGAATTGGTACCTTGACAATGTTTTTTTCCAGCTGTATCTATTTTAAAAACACACCCTGCTTACTGCCATGAACAACACAGAGCCAAGAGCTAAAGGTAGCACATTATCTTGCCAATGACATATTTAGCCAGTTATTCAGGCTATAATGAAGCTGTGTAATGAAGTCAATGTCCTTGAAAGTTCTTCATCAATTTTTTTCTCATCTGTCAGCATATCCACTTGCCGACACAATATTAATTAAACACAACATTTCCTGGAGTGTTGAAGTGAAGTCCCATCACTGATAATGAACAGGTTTAGGAGAGTCACATCCCAACAAAATTACTTTTTAAACCAGCCTTATTAAGCAGAAAATTAGACCTAAATCACCCTACAACATCCTCATTAAAAGCCACTGATCCTTGGCTGCTTCTATGTTCTAACATCTTTAATTAGCAAACTGCTAGTCTATCTGCCATGATAAATGCTATTAATCTTACCTTTCATTTGCTTTCTCTAAACCTATCATTTGCCCACTTCAGGGAGACACAAGCTTCCACCAGAATTTATTTTATTGCATCCAAGGCCCTTGTAAGGATGAAAAATGCAGGAGTCATGGGTTAAATGGGATGGTTCTCTCTCTGCCCTCACTTCATCACTGCATTTCAGGATTTGTAGATATTCTTGGATATTCAGCAGGGCTTTGCAGCAAGATTCTGCAAGAGGCTCCAACCTGGATTAACACTAACAGTCCTCAGCCCTCAGTTTTAAGAGCTTAACTCCTAGTTTTTAACCTCAGAGGAAATGAACTCAGTGTAATTTACTCCATTTATCCCTGTTCATTTCATGATTATTATTATCCCATATTATTTAGTGGTGGTATTTGCTTCCCACAGATATAAACACCTTCCCTTGGCAGCTTTCATGAAAGCTGCTTTTAATTTCCCTTTGCCTTGGGTTATTCTGGCTGCTTCTCATTTGGGCCAGGTTATTCTAGCTGCTAGGAGACTGCAGCATTTTAAGGTCTCATTTTTAGCCCTAATTCCAGCACCAGCCTGTAAGGCAGGCATTTCCCTCCCAGTCTTTGTGTGTCTGAAAATCAGGATTCTATTCTCAGCTACCTGGGAAGCTTCTGCAGTCAATGTCAAGAGAGAAGCATCCCCAGAAGGAGACTTGTCCACCTATTCTGCAGTGACACGAATTACCCTTGGGAAACCCTTCTCTATTATTCCTCAGGATGGAGACAGCCCAGGCTTAATTAGTTGTCTGACTTTTAGAGGTTGAGTTAGGTACAATCATCTGAGTCCCAGTTAATTTTTATTTTTTTTTCAGGCTGGAGCAGATGAGTCACAATTCGTATGCAAGAATTGTCCCCCTGAAGCTGGGTGTCTCTAATGAAACCCTTCTCTCACCCCCAATATGTTTCCCTTATCTTGCCATCAGGAAATGATTTTTTTTTTCCTCCCTTATGCAAAGACACATGACATGCTCATTTACTCACACACATGCAAAACCAGATTAACTACTCCATAAATTAGTGAAAAGGTTTTCCCAGAGAAAATGAAGAGGAAAGACATGTAGTTTCCACTTCTCAGCTCCTGAATGGATGAAGATGCTCTGTCTGCTCTGTCCTTGGCTCTCTGGACAGCTACAATAAATCAAAGTCACTGAACTGTGATGGCTGAGTTCATGTGAACAGAGGTCCTCCAGTCCATTCCAAGCTTTTTATCTCAAAATGAACAACCACAGGGATGGTTTTCATATTTGACCATCCCACATCCCCAAATGTGGGCTATGCTGAGCCTGAATTTGAGCAGCTGGGCTGAGGGAAGCCTCAAACTCAGGGTAAAACCACATGTAAATGGATTTTGGGATCAGAATAAACTTTTGGTCTAGCTCAAACAGAGCATTTCAGGCCAGCAGCTAGAATGATGTGATGAATGGAGCATAAGCAATCAGGAATAGAGAATCATCAGAAGATCTGTGACGAAAAAACATCAGCCTTTCCCATGATGGTCCTGGTTATGGGGTATCCTTTTCTAAGCAGGTACCCCTCACATCATTCCCAAGCTGAGCCACTTTTTGCTGGCCAAATCCCAACAAAACCTCAACCCACAGCCCCTTGGAGGAGTTCTCAGAAGTCTTTTGCTTGAAGAGCAGAAGATGAGCATTACTACCAGTGCAGAATTACACTCCTGTGGAGCATACCTGCCACGTTCAGCAAGAAGCAGACACACACCTTCTCATCTGGGTTGAATAAAAGGTTTTTCTGTGCTTGACCTGCTGATCTGGGCTGTCTCTTTTTGGCCAGAGCACTCCTCAGGGCATTTCCCAACAGTCCTGAGTGACACTGGGGAGGTGAGAATAATTCTGTCATTGCAGACAACTAAACCATTCCACTAGAAGTGTTTTGGCAGCACCAACGTGTGCATGTGTCACCAGCAGTGTTGGTGTCACACAGGACAAATTGGGAAGGTCAGAGAATAGAAGTGAGGTGCTGGAAACCCAAATGAGGCTGAACACAGAAAGTGAATTTCATGAGGCTGATATTTGCCTCGTATGAAAATGAGAAGGGTTCCTGGAGTTAGGAAAAAAGTGGTGAAAAAGTGGTGTAAGCAAGGGATTAGTTTTGTGGGCTGAACCCCAAAGGCTGGCTGTGAAACAGAGAGGGGAATTAGAGGTAAGAACCATCAACCCAGGGCTCAGAGTGGGTGAGAGTGAACCAGGGCAGGTTTAGAACCAAAGGCTTTGTTAGAGTAGGAGTGTGATGATACAAATAAAAAAAAAAAAAAAAAAATCCCTGGTTGAAGTGTCTGTTTTCCTTGTAAAAAGAAAACCCCAGAGTTGCTCAGCCAGTGAGAGCATCCCCTGCTCCTGGGTGCATCACCCTGTTTCCTGGGGCTCCAGCTTTGGGTAGGACCCTCTGTGAGGCAGGAGCCTGTGGCTTGAACAGTGACAAAGAGTCAGGGAAAGCAGCCAAGGACAGCCTGGTGCTGACACTTCGTGTTATGGACTGGAGCTTTCAGAGGCAGAGCCAGGATCTTGGCTGGAGCCTTTGCCATCTCCCTCGTTTCAGGGCAAGCAGGGAAGGGCAGGGAGCTCTGAGAACCCAAAAGCTGCCTTTGGCACCCAGATTCTCTTTCTCTGGCAAAGCTTTTCACAAACTCTGGCCCAGATTCTCCCCTAGGACTTGGCTGTGGTCAGAGCAAGAGGAAGATTGGAGAACAAAGGTGGCTTGAAGCCACCTTCCTGCTTCTCCACTCTGGAAGCAGCTGGGGACCGGGTGGTCCCTGGGGGAAGCTCGAGTTGCCTCGGGCTGGCGTGGTGGCAGGAGATTGCTAGGGAAGAGCCAAGATGTAGCTACACCTCCTTTTCCATGGGCTGTCACCCCCCCAGAGGGAACCAGGAGGTGACTTGGGTGACACCACTGCTACAATAAAGGCTCAGTCTTCGCCGGGTCCCCAGGGAGAGAGAGCAAATGTCAGGATGGATGCTGCCCAGGAGGCAGGGTGATGGGCAGGGGGTGTAGGAAAGCAGCAAGCTCAGAGCATCTGAATTCAAATGTGGTGAGCTGGAGTCAGTGTGTGTCCACGGGCAAATGCCTTGATCTTTTCTGTGCCTCGGGGCAAGGCAACTGGAGGAGGAAGTCAAAAAAAAAAACCACCAGAATTGCACTAAAATGATCAGATGCTGCTTCCCAAATTCAGCTTAATGCTAAAAAACCCAAAATCGAGTGAGTACCTATAGACTCAGTGTTGTTGAGAGTTCATTTTCCACATATTTATATAGAAACTGCTTTGTTTGCAGGCTGGATCAGAATCCCACCGAGGGCAGAAGCATTTACAAGGGAGATAATTTGCAAGAATAAGAAATAAGAACTTCAGCAAGCAGTGTGGTCCCAACAAGAGCTCCAAAAGGAAAGGAAAAAAGTCTTGCTTGACAAGGGATTTTCATTTTGCTTTTGATGAAATAAAATGCAAGACAAACCCCAAATATATGCAAAGAAGAGAACCATTTCACAAAAGGTGCTCTTGCTTCATTGTTCCCCCCCACCCCAAAAGAAAAAAAAACAGGCATTTGTAAAATGTTACAAGTAAACACCTGAAAGAGAAGGAAAATCACACAGGAATAAGCTTGCCTGTGTTGGGCAATGTCCCAGTACCAAGATTATTCCATACAGTGCCACATTCAATTGCAAAAAGGACCATTAGGAGTAACAGAGCTCTTGTAACTAAAGTGGTTTCTGTCCTCAAATCTTCCAGGAAACTGATGGAGGCAAAAGAGGGAAAAAGCCAAGGGGAGAAAAATTGTTAGAAGGAAAACTGTATTTTCTTAGACACTGGAAAGGATGTAAAAGGAACCCAGAGGCCTTCAAGTCAGCAGCCATTTTAACATTTTGCAAGAGATTTTCATCTTTTTCCCCTACAGCCCCAGTTGTGCTGTAAACACCAAGCACACCCACTATGGCTGTCAGCTGGGTGGTTTGCTTTACACTGAAGCAGCCAGGAGATAAAAAAAAAATACTGAAAGTAATTCACAAATTGGTGAAATAAGGATTTCTTTGTGACATCTCTGATGCCTGACATTCAGCAAACCAACAAAAATAGGATGCCTGCATCTGGAAGCCAGGGAAAAGCAGAGATAAACTGGTTCTACATCCTTCTCACTGCAAAGCTGCCAAGGGCAGAATGGAAAACTAACACCCTGGCCTGTCCCTGAACATCCTTTCTTTTTTTAGAAAGGTAAAATAAAAAGAAAAATATTATTCATGGGATTGTTCAGGTTGAAGAGATCAAAGCCAAGAGACCAGTAGTTTTTACACAATGTCATTGCCTGTGCTGCAGTCAACTGTTGTATGAAGTTTGATGACAAGAGAATAAAAGCATTCCAGGAAAGCCACCAACAACTGAAGGAGAAAAGACACATTGGGTAAAAAAAGGTCTAGAGGTCTTGGTGCAGGCACACATGCTCAGGTACAATGTACAGGATATATACATTATAAAATATAAAATAAAATATAATATACATTATAAAATGTATGTGAGGACACCAGCACAGCCCAGTGTGCCACACACACACACACACCCAGCTTGAGCAGAAGAACCAAAATTTCCAAGTTTTCCCCTCCATAATCAATTGGGTGCTGGAAGGCAAATCCCAGCACCAGAAATTCCTTACTGGTAGCAAAGAGGAAACGTTACCGTAGAAAAGTTGAGTGCCAGCAAATGCTGATGAGCACCATTACTGTGATTACTGGTTGTGCAAAGATATGCCTGCCTTATTGTCATTTCTTATCCTACATCAAGCAGGGGCTGGTGGGGACCAAGTGCTGCTGTCTCCCAGCTGAATGTGACCTTTTTTGGGTGCCCGCGCTGCGGCGGGGGTTTTCCTGCTCCTCTGGGAAAGCACACATAAAAAAAAAACAAAAGAAGATGCAACGTGAGGTTTTAATAAGGAATTAAAGAGATGAGTTTTCTGCTTTTAAATGTCAGCATTGCAACTTCCCTGTCGTTTGCAGGGGAGCAGGGAAGGGGGTAAATATCGCGGGCTGCGGCGAGTTTTAAGCCCGATAATGATGGCGATAAAAATCCATAATGTCACTTGCCTTGTGGCAATCAGCAAACATTTCACATTAGGATTGCATCTTAAGGTTTGCGGCCAAAAAAAAAAGCAGATTTGCCTCTGTCTCATTAAAATAACGAATGCAGTCCAAAGGGATCTGCAGTGATTCACTGTACGTCACCCCGAATCACAACGCTTTTTGGAGCCAACTGACTATGGCCTCATTACTTTAGACAAAAGTGGGCTTGGAGGAAAAACTGGGGTGATGTTTTGTTGTATTTTTTTTGCTCAGCCTTATTTTTCCCTTTGAAATACTCAAGGCAAAAGAGCAGAGAGGGTTTTTTTCCCCATTGGTAGCTGAGGAAGGTTGGGTTGTATTTGTAGGACGATTCCATAGAGAAGCACAGAAAACATCGGTGTGAGATTGGGGAAATAGGGACTGAACAAGTAAAAATGGCATTAAATAATACAGAATTTAATGAGCATGAATCACTGATGAAATTAACGGGTTAAAATAGGCTGTTATGATAAATAAATATATTTATTACCTGTATCACTGGGGTGGGGAGTTGGAAAACCTGCATGCTGTCCTTCTCTGCTGTGTAAAACATGATTACATACTGGGTTTGGCTTCTGTATTTGTTCTGCAAATTTCAGTAGCTTAAGTGCAACAAAAAATTTAAAATCTTTCCCTATGGGTGTAAAATCTCTTGGCTATTTATCTCCACAAATTAATCCAATACTTAAGTTTAATCTATTTGGCCTTAAGATTTTTTTTGATAATTATGTTAGCAACTTTAGGATTTCAAGAACAAACATTAACTCAGGTTTTACTGCTGGGAAATGAAGCAAAGAATATTTTAAGAATTTAACTGTATCTTTTAAAAAAAAATATGCAGTTCTGAATGCAAATAGAAATAAGAATTGGAGGTAACAGGCATAAGAACTAATGTGAATTCTGATTATAAAGAGATGATATAAAGCTCAGAGTGAAAATCATACTTCAAAACATCTAAATGAATGGCAAAGAACTACCAAATACATTCTTTGCTTTGATTTTTTCCCATTTTCTCTTAAGCACATATGCTTTATAAGAATAATAATAAAAAATACTTAATATTAAGGCATTGTTCTGCAAATAATATGCAAACATTTCTACTTCAACAGCAAACTATTTGGCTATTTTCTCATTACATATTTTTAATTTCGGGTAGGAGAACAACTGCCTGAAAAGCATTCCTGGATTGACTGATTTAAATACTATAAATCCCCAAATTTTTTCATCTCCCTTCGAAGGGAATGCCAAAGGGGATTAAAGACATATCAAAACCAAATTTACATTATTAAAATTACTGTAATCAAGAGTCTTTTCTAGCTTTAATCAGGATTAGTGAGAACAAAAAAAAAACCCCCAACTTTTCTATTGTGCAATACTAATCAAAATTCTCTCAAATGACAGATAGCAGAGGAAAGGCAGTTTTGAAAATTAAAAATATTGCTTGCTGTATTCTAGTATTGCTTAAAAGTATTTTCACCACTTGGAGAGCAGAGCAATGATTTCTCTGCTGATAATTCACAGGCCAGAAAAGCAGCAGAGGCAAAAATAAATTTCAGTAAGGCTGCAAAGTCCAACCTCTTATTTTCAGGAAAAAACACTTGTTTGAGCACACACTGTAGAAGCAGGAGGGAAAAGTGCACTGTGGAATGCCTGGTTTTGTTGCCTTCAATTGTAAATTAAATAACCAGAGCTGTAGGAAACTTGACTGGAAACCTACGGTGCCTGAAAACTCAAGATGCACGGAGACTCCTGGACAACAAACAGGTTTGGTCTGAGAAATCGTGAAAGCTTTTAAGCAAGATCTTTATTCATCATGCCTTACACTTTGCAGTTATGCTGCAGGGTTAATATAGGAATAGGACCAAGCTTGTACAGACCTCTCAGGTCCTCTGGAGACTCTTAAGGAAGGCAACATGATGTTGGGTTGGGTGACCGTCCCATCTTACTGCTACAAATATCACCAGAAAAGTCAGCAAGTAATAAACCAGCAGCAGGCTCAAACCCTACATTCATTTCACCCCTGTAAAACCATCAACTAGTATTCCAGAATGGGAATGACAGGAATGGTAAAGAACAATCCCAAAAAAACCATCTGGGAACAATAACCAACTTCTTTGTAAAGTCCGGGACACAAGCTCAGCAATCCAGCACTGGTCAGACACTGGGCCAGTGTGTCAGAAATTCAGCTATAGGGATTAAAGAACAAGGAAAACTGTAGGATTCTGTTGGCTTTTCTCTAGGAACACCAATTGACATAACCTTTTGCTGGTACCTGAAGTAGCTGCTGCCTTCTGAGCCCTCCATCTTCAAACCTGTTGCTTCTCTGTATTTCCTTAACCAAGATTTTACCTTGTAAGCTCCAGACTGTTAATGTTAAACCTTGGCTGATACTCTGCAAACTGACAGCAGCTTTCAACTCCCTATTAGTAAGGTTACACCAGTGAGTAAAATGCTAGTTTTGGTTAGTGATGAGAATTCCACAGCTTACAAAAGCCCCAGAGTCCTCCTGGCATCTCTTCCGAACGATGCCTCATGCTGATCACCCTTGAAGTTTAAAGAAAACTTAAATGAGGTTAGGAAACAATGTGTTATCTTTAATTCAAATTATTAAATTATGTTTTCTGTAAAGCAATGAGTACATTAGAACACAGGGGCTGTATTTTAGCTCCATCTGAACACACACCACAAATCCTTGGAGAAAGAGAAGGAATCATCACAGGAACATTTGAGCAGAAAAAAAAAGATCTCCAGCATTTTGAAGCCCTCCCTTCATATTCTCTGAAACACCAACAGGAAGCAGACACTTAAAACCTTACATGGCAAACAAAATAAGTTATTTGTTGATTTGTGTTGGTTTGTTTTGTTTTTTTTTCAGGCAAAGCACACGACAAGCAGCAGCATCTCATCCCCAGGATAACTCTGCCCACTTGCAAGGTTAACACCAACACTTCAGACACACAAATGCAATCATCAGATGTTAGTTTAACCTCTCCCAAAATTACCAAAATCCCCAAATTACCTATCCAGAGGCATCGGGCAGTCACTTGGCAGTGGTTCCAGCAGCAGCTCAGCACAAATGACACAGGAGGAGATGCCAAGAGGAAGCTCAAAGGGCTCTGTTTTGGGTTTCAACTCTGGATTAGAAGAGTTAAAATCCTACAAGTCCGTGGTGGCAACTCACAGGAATGGACCTGCAGATGAACTGAGGAGTTAGTCAACTTTCTTTCAGTTTAATATTCATTTGTTTGTTGAAGGGAAGGCTACGGTTTTATTTCTTTTTGCTTTTGAATTAAAAAAAAAAAACCCAACCCTCTAAGGTAAATTTTAATAATGATTTACCAGTTTCTCTAGCATTGCTCTGACAAGTTCTACATTTCTGGTTTTATTACCTAGCTTTTTAACAGTTCTTAGATACTCAAGCTTGCTATTTTTCTATCAAAATTTTATTTAATGCAGGTTTTCTCTTCTGTATTTGAATCTCCATGTTTAGCATCTCCTGGGGTCGTTTAATTCAAATGAGAATATTTCAAGGATTCTCAGAGGTGGATTTTTAGGATCCTGGGTAGATATGTTAACATAAGCAAGCTTTTTATCTATATAAAGAATAATAAAAGTATCAAGGGATCACCACAGAGAAATCTATTGCTTCAGAAATAGCTTGTCTAAGCCCTGAAATTAGTGAGCACCTTTTCTGGCCATAATTATTTAAGGAAGAAGCATTTATAAATTCCATTATTGCTAGTGTTAAGCTTTTAACCAAACTCATATTTAACATATTAAGCTGTTAAATACTCAATTCTCCAACTATTTTAGTTTGGGTGAAAAACGAACATCTATGGTAATCTCCATTTAAATATTCCCAGCTGGTCAATCTTCTATAATTTAGATTTTCTATAATTTTAACCAAAAGTAATCAACCTTTAAAAATAAAATAAAATAATAATAATAAAAATCATGAGCCTCTGTCAAAATGACCTTTTTCTTCCAAAATATTATCCAGCAACAACTCATTCTGTAAATTTAAAATGCCCTTTGCAGTTTCCAGGTATTTTTTTGCTTCCAGTTGTGCTTTTGGTCAGCTTTCACTTCGTGCTTTTTAAAGAGCATTTTCAAGACTTTCTTTTCTGTAAAAAGGTACAACAGATAAACTGTTCTGTAAAACTATTCCATAAAAAATAAGAAAAATTAAAAAAAAGAAGAGAAAAAACCAGAGATGAGCAGGAAGCAGTTTGAAACATACATCTTTATGAACCAGGCTGAATCACACACTTTGCTTTCCAAACACAGCAAGTCTTTTGGAGATGTATTAATTAAAATTAAGTGCCGTGGACAAGCAGCTTTAGAAGGATGGCAGCCCTTTTCAAATTAGCATAACACTAGAGACAGGCATGGAAATTGGTTTAATAACCCTAAATAGTTACACCCCACTCCTAACACAAATGGCCCCAGACAGCTCCAGCCCCTCGGGCTCCGACTGTACCAGTTTACGCCGTGGCTCTGTCATTGGGTGGGTGCTTCCTTCTGAGCAGAAAGCACTGAATGCCCCTCAATTATTATTATTATTATTATTATATAATGACCAGTGAAGCAGACAAGGCACCAAAAGGCTGAAGATCATAAAGCAGAAAAAACAAAATAAACCAACACAAGCGGCATTAAAACCTTTAACCGAGGGACTCGCTTTGGAACTCGGACAAACACAGTCAGTACTTGGCAAGAGATTAGGAGTTTAGTCATGATATTAAGTGGCCCAAACCCCACATGTTTATCTAGGGTCAAGCTGTAGATATAACAGAAAAAACCAAGCCAAAGGGATAAGCAGAGTATTTAAGAGATTTCCTTCCCTGCCATGGTTTACATGGGTGTCCTCGGAGCTAAGCTCAGTGCTGCAATAACCCCTTTTAAATACCATTTACAGGGCACAGCATTCTCCAGCAAGTGTCAAAAACCACCAGCTATATCTCTGCCTACTTAAGTTTAAATGTTAGGCATAAACAACTTTTTTTAATAATTTTTTTTTTTTTTTTTTGGCATGCCACAACTCATGAGAAACTGGAGAAAACCAAATCCCTGCTGGTAAGGAGCTGAACGTCCACAAGGTTTTTCCAAGTATTCTGATCATTCCTCTAACTTTAAAGGATTGCTGTGTCCATCTCCACCTTACTTCAGCAGGGGTTTTGCCTTGACTGCCAGCTGGCTTGAGAGACATGTAGGACAGAGAAAGTAGTTATTCATGTCTTTTATTTATTATAAATACATATAAATATGTTACGTGACCTTTCGATTAGTGTTTTTTTATCATGTTGAGAAAGGACTGCAGAAAAAACATGGAAAACTTAAGCTGAGAAACAGGCAAAAAGCAAGCATTAGATACAATCACAGGCTCCCCTCAGTTCAAGAACAGGTTAACTTTTTTTTTTTTCAAGAGCAATAATTAAAAAAAAAATAAAATAAAAAAGCATCTTATATTGAAGCATCTATTCTTTTATCAAGAGCACCAAACTTTCCTCCTCCATGATCTGACCAAATGACATTTTCACTTGAATTTGCAGGTGCAGTCCAAACCCAGCTGGCTACACAGAACCTCCTCCTCCTCCTCCACCCCGATTCCGAATCATTGCATAGTTTTGCAGCTGGATTTTGTCCCCCCCTCTCCCCACTTTTTAAGCTATTTTTAACATAGGTTGATCACGCCAAAGCAAACTCACTGAGGTTTCCATTTCCAGATCTCTCTCCCTGATTTCACAGAATGTTTGGGGTGCTCAAACAACTTCGTAGAGCAGAGCAAGCGGAAAAACAACATCGTGCTCACGGTCCACTAACAGGCTGGGAAGGCAAGAACTCTAACAGATGAAGTTGTATATGGGGGGAAAACTAAAAAAAAAGTTGAAAGCAGGTGGTTTGGGGGTCCACATAAACTGCCCAGTATTTCCCAGTGGGGACGGGGGTACTTTGAGAGAAGCAAACGAAAAGAAAACCCAGACTTAACTGATAGCGGGAAGCCAGGGCTGATGGCAGAAAAGTGCACAGAAAAAGAAATAAATAAAAATTAAGAAAAGAAACGCACCCCCCCCCCCCCAAAAAAAAAAAAAAAAAGCCCAACGAAGCCAGGAGTCAAGGCTTGTCGTTACAGTGTTTGCAGAGGGTGGGGGTGGCTCCTGTGAAGGCAGTGCATTTCTCGGGGCAGCCGGGCAAGGCGGCCCCGCCGAAGGGGTAGACGGCCGACTGTCCGAAGGGGTTGAGGGTGGCGGGCAGCGGGGTGCTCAGCGTCTGGCCCTGGTTCAGGTAAGCCACCAGCCTTCTCATCTCCTCCAGGGCCTGCGCCTGCATGAGGATGTAGTTCTTGGCCAGGAGCAGGGTGGCGATTTTGGAGAGTTTCCGCACCGAGGGGCTGTGGGCGTAAGGGATGACGGAGCGCAACCCGTCCAGAGCGTCGTTCAGGTCGTGCATCCTTCGCCTCTCCCTCGCGTTGATGCTGAGGCGCAGCGAGCGCTGCTCCTTCGGCTTCTTGCCCAGGGCTCCCCCCTTCAGCTTCCCCTCCCGCTCGAAGCCCGAGCCGCCCTTCACCCCGGCCTCGAAGCCGTCCTCCTCGTCGCCGCTCTGCTCGCCGCTGCTCTCCGCCGACTTGCCCAAAGCCCCGGGGTGAAAGTCCGCCCCGACGCCCCCCGGGTAGGTCCCCCGCGGACCCTCGGCGCCCCCTCGCACGGTTCCATAGGCGAAAGCCGACGGGCCGTAACCAGGGGTCAGCGCTAGGTACCCCTCGCTGCCCAGCGACTTCAGCTCGGCCATGGCCTTGGCGGGAGGGGGTGGGGGGACAGGGAGCCGCGCTCCGCTGCCTCGGAGCTGGTGTGGATGAGGATGATGAGGAGGAGGCGGCCCCGCCGCTCCGCGCTGCGCCCGGGATGGGGGCGGGCAATGAGGCGGACCCAGCCCCGACGGCCTCTATATGGCGGAGAAGAACCGGCTGGGACCTCCCCCGGCCCAATCAGAGGAGTCCCGGCGGCGGGCGGGCAGCGCCGGGGGCGGCGGGCGGGATGGAAGAAAGGGTCCGGGAGCGGGATAGAGGAAAGGGTCCGGTAGTAGGATGGAGGAAACGGTCCGGGAACGGGATGGACCGTCCCTTTCCCAGCGGTCCCCCTTCCCGTGGCTCCCCGTCTGCTCGGGGAGGGGAGGTGCCCGGCCGAGGGGTCCCCGATTCCGAGGGGTCAGCAGCCCGCCCGTCGTGGGTACCGCGGGACGAACGGAGAAGCGGAGGGGAAGAGGAGCGGCTCGCTAAGGCACTGTCGGGATTTACGGGCAGTGGAGGAGAAACTGAAGCTGCTGCTGGATGCTGGAAGGGAAGGAAAAACGTGAGTCGGAAAGGTGAGAGCAGGATCAGCTCTCGGGATGTGACTGCGCTGGGCCCCAGCTCTGCGAACTCTTCTCCTTCCCCTTTCTGAAATTTACGATAAAAAACCAAAACAAACCAAGGGTCCAGCTGGGTGTTTCAGACTGCCTGGTTAACCTCAGAGTAAATAAAGAACTCATTAGGGAGTTTAAGTGTTTTCTGGAGAGTTTTTTTAGCGTCATTGGCAAGGACAACTGGAGAAGCGAATGCTTCCCCCACAGACATGGGACCGGGAAGCACGGGTGGGACATGGTGCCATGGGAGGTTTTGACAGCTGTGGGCATGACTTGCTGGTCAGGGTTTGATTTAGGTGAGGATGACAGAGGAGGCACCTGTTGTGCAGAGAGATTTCTAAGGCAAAGGCCCTGTCTATTTCTATTTTCTTCAGAGACTCATTTTTCTCCTTTCCATGTGCCAGAACAATAAATTTGATCCTTGGTGACTCAGTCCAGCTCAGAAGGGACTCTGTTCTTCCCTGTTGTGGGTCTCAGGAGTTAAGTTACTCCATGTAGTGCTCTGCAGTGTGAGAAATCACCTCGGGGGGGGGAATTCTTGCTGTGACTGGGGGAGTATCAGACCCAGGAAAGAAGCCACTGTCAAGGGCTGAACTGAAGAGTATCACAGAGTAATTTTGGTTGGAAGGAACCTTTAAAGGTCGTCCAGTCCAACCCCTCTGCAGTGAGCAACAAGATCAGGATGCTCAGAGCCCTGTCCAACCTCACCTTGAATGTTTCTGGTGTTCCAATGTGTTTCACCACTTCCTGGGTGCTAAGAGGATAAAGATGACCTAGCCTTTAATTATAACAGGGGGAAGACCTAGCCTCTTTTTAAAAAAAAAAATAAATAAAATAAAATTAGGCTTCTGAGGCTGCTTCACAGTACTGAGTTTTGTTGTAAAGACAGTACAAGGGCCTATCAGGCTTTCTCCAAACATGACATCTGCCTAGTCCAGGGCCCTCAAGTGTCTGCTTAGACAGGATGGGATGAATCCTGTGTGGTGACAGATGTGGACAGGTAGATATTGCCTACAGGCAGACACAACCAGTTGATGCAGCTCTACCTGGTCTGTTATTTGCTGTAGTAAATAGCTTGGGTATTAAGGTGACACCAGGCTTTTTCCAGAATGTGTTCTGTGTTTATCAGGCCCTCTAGAAAATGCAGTGAGCTTGTCCTCTCCCCATCACCTCCCTTTATGCTCTGTGCTAACATGAAGTGACGAGCTTGTCTCTCTTCCTTCTCCACATCAGAGCCAGGAGTGCTGAGATCTGCCCTGACACATGCACCCAAGCCCGAGCTGCTGCCTGGAATGAGACTTCTCCTGCTCTGGGAATGTAAGTCTGGAAGGTCTTTTTTCTATGTTTTGGTGTAGTGGAGCACAAAAAATGAGCTGCTGCCCAAACCCTGTCAGTCAGAGTGTGGACAAGGTTTGACCATCAGACTTTTCACTGATTTTCTCCTATCTCCTGTGTCTGACCATGGTGCAATATTCTCTTATATCTTCTCTGCTGCCCTTATGGGGCTGATCAGATACCATGAAAATCAATTATTTGTTGTAGTTAATAAGTTGTTTTGTGAGAATTGCAGCATTTAATGAGTGGGACAGCTCACTGTCTGTATTCATGGTGGTTTTCAAATACAGGTGAGCACAGGGTAGCTTCTCCTCATCACTGGAATCAGTTCCACACTCCAAGTGATAATGGACAAATGGAGGGAGGTACAAGAAATTTACCACTGTCATTAATTAATCTGTCCAATGAGAAAGATGTGAAGATGATGAAAAGAAGGATTGTCCTCTGTTAAAAATTTTTTACCTTATCTGTAATGTGTTGAAGCCTTTCAGTGAGAAGGATTAGCAGTGTGATAACATCACAAGTAGTGCTGGCTTTCTAAATATATCACATCTATTTAACAAGGTAATATCAGGAGAATCAGGAGGCTGAAAATGAGAAGTAAACACTTTTCACACAGGCTCTCTGGTGCTTTCATAAACAGATGAATTCTTCATGGGTTATTTCAACACTGAAGGGCAGCTTGGGAGGTATCAGCTACAAGAGAACAGAGAAAAAGGATTTGCTGCTTTCTATGTAATTCCAAAATGCTCAGCTGGGAGATATAATTTGGAGCCTATAGAATTCTGAAATCAAATCCCATTTAATGTGCTACCAAAAAATGCACACGGAAAGATTTGTTTGGGATTTCTCCCCCAGGTTTCAGCTGAGAATATGCATCTTTGAAAATATTCAGCCTGGTTTCTCACTGAAAACTGAGAAACAGAAATGCCTGATTTGGATTTTGAATGGCAGGCTAGAATGACAGAAAAAGTAAGAAAAAAACCCCATGCTGAGGGGATTGATTGCAATAGGAGAACATGGCAGAAAAGAAAATCTCTTCAAACTACTTTGGGGAATGATGGGCTTATGCAATAGGAAAGAAACTTATCAGATGCCATATTTACCAGCTTTAAAGTGAGAATTTTTATTTTATTTTATTATTATTATTTATTATTATTATTTATTTTATTTTATTTATTAATTTATTTATTTTATGTTTTACATATTCAACACTTGCTATGAATATTTAATATTTAATGGCAGAATATCATCACTGCAATTATAATAGTTTCTGTGGCTGTCAGTTCCTCAGGACAGGACCCGTACCTTTATTAAGACTCAAGGCCAAAACTTTTTAGAAAGGCCACATTAACTTTAAAACTTCAGTTGTTTTGCTGGAAAACGCCTCTTTTGACTGAGGAACCAGTTCACAAATAGATTTTTTTTTTCCATCCGAGGAGGGTATTAAAAGTCGAACAAAAGAGAATTTCTTTAAAAAAATCGGAAGGAAGGGGGTCTAAGGGGATCGATATGCTCTGGTCTTGGTTGTTTTCGGTCCCTTGCTGACACCTAGTGACAACCTCCTGCAGAGCCCCGGAGCTCAGCCCGCACCTCCCTCCCTCCCTCCCTCCCTCCCTCCCTCCCTCCCTCCCTCCCTCCCTCCTTCCTTCTTCTCTCCCTCCTTCCCTCCCTTCCTCCCTCCCTCCTTCCCTTCTTTCCTCCCTCCCTCCTTCCTTCTTGCCTCCCTCCTTCCCTTCCTCCTTCCTTCCTTCCCTCCCTCCTTCCCTCCCTCCTTCCCTCCCTCCTTCCCTCCCTCCCTCCCTCCCTCCCTCCTTCCCTCCCTCCTTCCCTCCCTTCTTCCCTCCCTCCCTCCCTCCCTCCCTCCCTCCCTCCCTCCTTCCTTCCCTCCTTTCCTCCCTTCCTCCCTCCCTTCTTCCCTCTCTTATTCCCTCTCTCCCTTCCTCCCTCCCTCCTTCCTCCCTTCCTCCCTCCCTTCCTCCCTCCCTTCCTCCCTCCCTTCCTCCCTCCCTCCTTCCCTCCCTCCCTCCTTCCCTCCCTTCTTCCCTCCCTCCTTCCCTCCCTTCCTCCCTCCTTCCCTCCTTCCTCCCTCCCTCCTCCTCCCTCCCTCCCTTCCCTCCCTTCTTCCCTCCCTTCTTCCCTCCCTTCTTCCCTCCCTTCTTCCCTCCCTTCTTCCCTCCCTCCTCCCTCCCTCCCTCCCTCCCTCCCTCCTTCCTCCCTTCCCTCCCTCCTCATTATCCAGGCAGAGCACTAAAAATCCAGAAATAACCCAAAAGCTGAATAGGCACACGCAGAGGTGCTTGTGGGGCTGGGGATGTGATCCTAGAACCGGTATTTTGGGCACCTGCCCTCTGGATTCAACCCTGTTCCTAGTGGCAACGAGCCCAGGAGCCTTTGGACCTTTTACTGGGACAAACACAAGGAGAGTGGGAAGTGAAGAACATCAAAATGTGGGATGATTGTAGAATCAGAGAGTGGTTTGGCTTGGAAGGAACCTTAAACACCATCCAGGTCCAACCCCCCTGCCATGGGCAGGGACATTTAGGGACACCACCAGCCCAAGCTGCTCCAAGCCCCATCCAGCACTGCCAGGGAGGAGCATCCACAACTTCCCTGGGCAACCTGTGCCAATGTTTAAAGAATTTCTTCCTAAAATCTAATCTAAATCTACCCTGTTTTGGTTTGGAACCCTGTCCCCTTGTCATATTGCTACATGGCCTTGCAGTCAGTCCCTCTTTACCTTTCCTGTAGCCTTTTCAGGTACTGGAAGGCTGCTCTAAGTTCTCTGAGCCTTTTCCAGGCTAAGCTCTATTTTCTACTGTGTCAAATTGATGGCAGGACAAGTAGAATTATTCTGCTGAAAACCCAACTGGAGCTGCTGGAAATAGTGGATTAATACTTCTTCCCTTGCATTCCCCTTCCCAACAGAAAATCAAAAACTCCCAAAGAGGACAGAAAGAACAACCAGACAGAAAAAAAATCAAATTCACTGAGTGATGCAGGAGCAAACATTTTATTTTAGGGAAGGAAAGTTTTATGGCTAAGGCTCAGGACTTTGGGTACAAGACTTCTGTTCTCACCCCTTTATGAAGCTCACTTAGGTACTTATGAAGCATTTGAGTGTGACTGCAAAACCTGCCTGGGAAATGAGGTGGATATATAAAAATTCTGTGCTTTTGGTCCTCCCTGCTGTACTAGTTAAGTATTCAGGGTAATACAAAAGGCAGTAAAATCTTACTTTGCTGTCTGACCCTGCAAGAACCACCACAGTTCCTACAGCTTACAGGAGCAACCTGAAGAGTTTCAGTCCAACCAAATGGTATTTATTGATTTATTGCATTGCTCTTCAGACACAAGTGATGAAGTGAGGCATCCATCAGCAGCTTCCCTTCAAGGACCTGAAGGAGGCTTCCAGCAGGGAAGGAGGAGACCTTAGTGCAGTTTTGAATGCTTTTTATTTTTTCTTTTAAGCACTTTATTCAAAGTAAGAGTTTAACCTCTGGGATAAGTTTTGCTCTTATGTCACTCAGTCGTATTTTCTCCCCTTCACTAGATGGCAGCAAGAAGAAAGGCATAAAGATTTTCAGGTTTTATTTTTTTTTTTTTAATACAGTAGGCAGGGAGTTTCCTGTCTGCATGGGTTCCTTTAGCAGCACACAAAACTCTCAGCAACCAAACCAACAAACAGAAACTTAGTCAAAAGCTCTGGCAGAGGTGCCCGAAACATCTCTCTTCCAGGCAGGAGAAACTGCAGAGCTGTGAGCTCTGGTGAATGGAGTGAAAGATGAGATTTTCTGGCCTGCAGTTCCCTCTGCTGGCAAAATCTTTACTTGCATTATATGTTTTCAGAGAGGGGTTGAGGAGTCTTCAAACAGAGGTTTATCCCAGAACATGAAATCTGCTGCAGAAAGACCCCAGCTGCCCCTTCAGAGGCCAAGCACCAGTGTTGCCTTTCTGCAATGAAATCATAAAAAGGGTTAACCCATAAAAAGGGTTAAAACCAGCTCCTTTCTAAGCTAGAAGAAAGGCTCAGCACCTCTCTCTCTTCTTCACAACTCTCTAAGAAAATCATTGCATCTTGGTGACCCTCCAGAGCTGGGAATGCCACCTGGGATCCCTTTGCTAGATGAAGGAAAGGTCGCAGCCTTTTTTAGGGTCTTCTCCTGGTACAGGGGGCTGCATGCTACCCACATGCAGGGGTTTTGTTGGCCAAGGAGAAGGTGTTGGTGGAAGCAGTGGGATGCAGGAGGAAGGGAGTAAGTAGTCGTGGTGTGGGATGTGCTGTGGAGATGTCATGGTCAGGTTGGTGCAATCTTGGGCTTTATTTCCTCTCTTTAAGGGTAACCATGAGTGACTGTTGTCACCTTCTCCTATTAAATATCCTTGTTTGGCTCTGCCCCCTCTGCAGGACTGCACCAGGCATGGCTGAAGGGGCTGCTTGAGACATCTGTGGGTGACAGATGGCCTTGGAGAAAGAACTGGAAAGATGGCCCAGTGTGGGGCTGATGGGGGATGCAGGACGTGGCAGGGTTCACAGAAATGGGGCCAGGCTTTCCTTCAGAAGGTTTTTAGAGCAGGGATTTGTATTCAGAATAAGGTGTAGACTTCTCTCCCCAAAACAAGTGCTCTGCTCTCTTTCCTGCCTATTCCTGGGAGGTTTCTTCTTCTTCTTCTCCTGTGGGTGCTTGCAGTTCCCTCCTGCAACGTGAGTATCCCAGCCTGGCAAGTGTGGGAAAACTTGGCTTTTCTAATAAGGCAGGGGAGCAGTTGAAAATGGATTAAGAAGGGATTGAATGTGTCTTGTGAGAGCTTGGCTATTGATTTCTAACCCTCCCGCTCGGATGTTATTGCAGAAATGATTTTCTTCTGCACAGTGCAGAGATTAAATATTAATAAATAGAAAATTAAAAAAAAAAAAAAAAAAAAAAAAAAAAGAGGGAGAAAAAGACCAGATCCCAAGACATCCCAGTGCACAATTAAAAAGCAAATGAAGGATTTCGAGGATGAAAAAGTTTGCTTCCTAAAGTTTTCTTGAGCTCAGTGTGGAGAAGCATAAGGGGGTTTGATGAGATAATTGGTAATATTTCTACTTAGTGTTTTGTAGCAGAGGTGTCTGAGTTTAAGCCCCATTCCACTGCAGTAGGGTCAGGATAAAGACAGAATAAAAGGGATGGAGATTTACTTTGATCCCATTCACCAGTGACCCATTTACTCACTGATGATGAAGTAAGGGGGAAGATGCTGATCCACTCTGGCTTCACTTCCACTGCATCCTGCAGTCTTACTCACTTCCATTAGGTTTCTATTTATTATTTAACAGGAGGAGGTGGAAGACAAGGCAAACCAAGATGATTTTTATGTCTTAGGCTTTTTGCTTGCACAAACTGCTACTTCCCATGAACTCTGTGGCTCCTGAGTGAAAGTCATATCCTTGGGTCCCTGAAGAGGAGCAGATTGGCAACCTTTGGATGCAGATCAGGACTTCTGCAAGGAAACCTGCTCCCCATTCTGAGCTCTCTGATGAGATCTGCAGTTATCATTTTGTTCCATCTCCAGAGAGCTGGGCAGCAACTGAAGGAAAAAAGGGGCACAGTGAGAATCTCCCATCCAACTTCTGCAAGATCAATATTCTCTCTGTAGCAGCATACACACAGAAAATGCAAATGAAAATTTGGAGGCATTTAACACAGATGATCAGTCTTCTTTTAAGAGAGTTACCATGAGAAAGAGGTTTTCTAGGTCTAATCCAAAGGCTGCAGAAGTGAATGTGTCTCTGCCACCCATCACTCACATTCTTGTCCAGCAAGTTAAAACAAATTTAGAGCAAATTTAGGGAGTGAGGACAATAGAGAAGGAAGGAAGGACTAGCTCTAGGGTCACAGGAGCATAACTAAAGGCAGGATTTTGCCCACTGCTTCTTTACACTTCTATCTGCAGTGGTGTTGCTGGCTGATTTCCATTCTAATCCAACAGCTTTCAAGCTGCACAAGATGGATGGTCAGTGTTTTACATCCCAAAGAGGCCCTCTTTTGACAGAGTCCCACCTGAACATACCTCATCTGGTGCTGTCTCTATTTATCTTCTTTTTTATGATCTCCCTCGGATTTAGTGGCCGTGGCTCCTTGTGACTTTGCTGCTGTCACTTCTCCATGGCCTTAAAGCTCAGACATTTGAAGTCAGCTCACTGGCTTTAGGTCTTGTCCCTGTTTTACTCATTTCCTCATGGTCCTGTAGCCTGTTCCTTGCTTCCTCAGCAACTCAATCCCAGCTGAGAATTTCAGGATAGATGGGCAACCCTTTCCTTGGACAGCAGAAGTGCTGACTGCTGGTAGAGGAGGTGGGAAAGGATTTTTTTTCTCTGAATTTAAGGGAATTTGGTAGATAAATCTGAGCCAAACACAGGGACAAAGGAAACCTGGCCCTAGGGTTCAGCTTCTGCTGTACGGCTGAGCAGATGGGGTTCCAGTCTTTTGTCTTTTACCAAATCACTGTCTGCCTGAGGTGGCCCAGGTCCTGGAAATCAGTGGGAGTCAGGAGGCTGAAGGCTTCTGAAATCCTGGTTAGAAATTGTTAGAGCTTCTGTGGCTTGCCAAATGGGTGCCCCATAGAATCATAGATAGAATCATAGAATCGACTGGGTTGGAAGGGATCTCAGAGATCATCAAGTCCAACCCTTGATCCACTCCCCCCGTGGTTCCCAGCCCATGGCACTCAGTGCCACATCCAGGCTCTTTGGAAAGATCTCCAGACACGGAGAATCCACTACTTCCCTGGGCAGCCCATTCCAATGCCTGATCACCCTCTCCAGAAAGAAATTCTTTCTCATCTCCAACCTAAACCTCCCCTGGCACAACTTGAGACCCTGCCCTCTTGTCTTGCTGAGAGTTGCCTGGGAAAAGAGCCCAACCCCCCCCTGGCTCCAACCTCCTTTCAGGGAGTTGTAGAGAGTGATGAGGTCTCCCCTGAGCCTCCTCTTCTCCAGCCTCAACACCCCCAGCTCCCTCAGCCTCTCCTCATAGGATCTGTGCTGGATCCCTTCACCAGCCCAGTTGCCTCCTTTGGACCTGCTCCAGCACCTCAATCTCCTTCCTAAACTGAGGGGCCCAGAACTCCAGCAGAGCTGGAGTCCCTAATCATGTGCATTCTCAGTCTGCTCTGAAAATAAACCAGCCTGAGCTGGAGAGTGGTCCAAGCACACTCACATGGGCAGTTATTAGGGCTCAGCTGATGGGTGGCAGCCCTGGAAGCCACAGTAAATCAATTGCTCTCTGTGTGCTTCAGTTCCTTGTCTTTGAAGCAGCAGTGTTAGCAGTCCTGGGGCCTGAGAGGATCATCCAAATGATTGTAAAGCTCTGATCCTGTAGAAAGTGCTGGTGTCTATCAATATTCTTCAGTGTTGCCTGGTAAGGTGGCACAGTCATAGAAAAAAGTAAGAAAATGCCCTTGCTGGGTGGATAAGAAGAGAGTGTGCAGATTACCCAGCACATCAGAGCCAGGTTTAGAAGCACCATACGGCATTATTTGTCAGACACTAAGCCATATTTAGTGACTATTTTAGCTATATAGAATGGAATTAGAGAGGGTGTGAGGAAGCAGCACCTCCTCCCATCTGCCCCCTTTAGGGACACAAATGCTTTGCTGTGACACTGTTCCCTGAGAGCTGGAACTTCAGCAAATAAGGGACTTTATTAAGTTATTAATAAGATTTCATTTTCTCACTAATGCTGTGGTGCTACATTATTAATTTAAAACTGTATTTAGCTTGACATGCTAAAGTGCTAGGCCTCATTATTAATGCATAAAGGCATGCCTCTGTTGTTTAATTAAACACCATGATTATGAAGTTCTGATGTGGTTTAATGATAGCAGGCTGGAGTGGTGGTACATTCCTCTGCTCAGATCTCCCCCATGCCCCCCTCCTGCTACTTTCTCCTTTTATTTCCCTTTAAAAGCACAAATGCAGTTGTTGTTCTGCTGAATAAACACCACATGACAAATGATGTTGATCTTTCCAAGGTGACATAGAATTGCATTTTTATTTTCCTGGCCTTAACTTCTTATTGACTAGAGATTTCTCTCCTCTTTTTTTAATGGCTCTGGAAGTTGCTGTTTCCCCAGAAGGCAACGTGAGCCTGGCTCCCAGTAAAGTCATCAGGAGTTTCCAACTCTTCCAAGGGGGCAGAGTTTCACCCAAGGGGGAGAGGAGACCTGGAGGACCCAAGAACAGTGTTGTGTATGTGTGTTTAAACAGATAAAGACTTCTTGTTCAGCAGGGCCCAAATTCTGGTTTTAAAAAGCTATTTTTTGGAAACACATCTCTGATTCTCATCCTCGTAGCACCTCATCTCTCAAAGAAGAAAATCCTTATAATCATCCTCCTCTTGCATTCTTGCACTGCAAGTGAGTGTACAGATCTGTTTTCTGCATGTGCAAATGCAACACAAATGTTACCAAGCTTAATTTCCTTTAGCAGGTTATTTCTTTCAAGGTGTGTGTTCAGCAAAGTAACCTTTCTCTAACAAAGAGATGACCTTTTTGCATTTATGTAGTGCTTGTTGCTAGGATTTAGATCTTTGCTGAAAGCTGTTATTTCTCTTAAGTACAGGAGAAAGTGCATTTTCACCTCCATTTGGGTAAACTGTCATTTCCTACTGCTCACTGCTTTTCTCACCATGGAATAATAATTTGAGGTTCAGTGGGTTTTTTGAGAGAATGCATTCCAGGAGTGTGGTGGGGCCTGGGAAGTCCTCAGCACTTGGTAGTGGGGGAGAAAAGGAAGAGGAGGGAGAAGGCTCCTGAAATATTGAAGACTTCTGAGTACTGCAGGTGCTCAGCTTCAGCCATCAAATGGTATTCAGTTTAGGAGGGTCATGCAGGTATTTTATAATCATACACAAAAAGCAGCCAGTGTGTTGCTGAAAAGCCACACGTGAATGCATAATATATTATTTTTTTTGGTGGTGGCACTTGCATCCAGGGGAAGCCACTTTGGGGAGATTTAAGAGGATTCTGTCCAACCGTGATGCTGATGAATAACAGAAATAATCTAATATTACTCTTTGTGTTACCAGTGTTATTACAAGTCCTGCTATTAAGCCATGATGTGGCAGGAGCTAAGCCACTCCACATGCAGGAGGCTGTCAGAGAGTGGAAGGGAGAGTCAGCCACAGGGATGCAGATCACCCCATGAGACACAGAAATGAGCAGCTGAACTCTTTCCTCAACCCTTCCCTGTGTTGGTTGCTGAGAGGCTGAAAAAAAACCCCAAACAAACCTGCAAAGAGCAGCCTGACCCTTTTCTCTACATCCTGAGCGTGGGGAAATCCCTTTGGTGCTGGAAATGGATGAAATAAGACCCTGCCTAGTGGGTGGGGGGAAAAAGACCCAAAGACTTCAAGCTCGTGCAGCTGGAATTGTCTCCAAATAGGAGCACACAAAGGGAAGAAACATCCCCTGGGAGCGTTCATGCTTCTCTGGGTCAAAATTGCTCTTCAGCCACCTGACTTCAGGGCTCTGAGATGCTATTTGCCAGCCTCACAGCATCTCAGGATGTGGAAGGCTATCCTGTAAGCATTTATCAGGGGTGTAAAATAATTGGATTGAATGTCTTCCTGGGGAACAGCACAAAATTGCACTGCTTAGTGCAGAGTGCCTTGCATGCTGGGGTTCCCAAAAGATCAGCCAGGGCAGCCAAGTTAACAGCAATAGTCCCTCTTTTCATCCTCTTTCTCTGCCTCCCATGCATTTAGAGGAGAGAGAACAATTGCCAGTTTCATTGCAATTGAAACAACTAAAATTAATCAAGGCCAAATCCCTCCTGTCCAAGAGACCATGACTTCAGCTGCAGCAGAAGCCCTTGGTTAAACAGCCCCTGAAAGTCTATCAGAAGTTTATTAGTATGGTAATTTATCTGGGTAAGCACATAAAGATGCTAATTGAAATATTGTTTTTTTTTCAATGCATTATTTTTTAAAAGCAGAAAGGTTGGGGATTTTCTAGGGAAAAAGAGTAGAATTGTCACTTGTGTTTCATCATGCCACGACATGATAATGTCTTTATTTGCCCACACGTCCTTTTATTTTATTTTTTTTTTAAATTACCATTATTTTAAATACAAAGAACAAAGCCCTCGATACTCCAAAGATTTGAGGCTTGTGCCACGTCTGGTTCTGGTCATGATGCATGGAGATAGATTGAATTAATCAAACTTCTTCACACTGCTATTTAATCGGGTTTACAATTAGCTGAGGGCTGCAGGTCTCCCGGGCCTCTCAGCTTTGCTGGAATACAGCAGCTCTGCAGCCACACACTGGGACTGCCTTCCAGACCAGATTGTCATAATGTGGCATGAAATTAAAGCGTGATGTTACTTGACAACAGAATCTCAATTTCTCCTTCCTTCCCTTTTTTTTTTTTTCCTTTTTTTTTCCTCTTTAACAAAGTCCCTACCTAGAGATAGGCTCCCCTGTTGAGTTGCACCCACCTGCTCTAAGCTACACAGCTGCCTTCAAAAGAGTTTCTGATACTATTAAACCAATCTGTGTTCCATTACAGTCATTCTGATCTTCTTCCCTGGCTGCTTTCAGTGGCAGATTATTTTGCTGTGAGGAGCTAATAAGCATACAGCTCTTAACTTGTTTCAATTCTTACTCAAATGCAATGATTTCCTCTCTCTTCTCACAACACCAAAGGGTTTTTGCTGCTGTCTCTTTGCCCCAAACCTGCCTGCCTGAAACCTCCTTGCTTGTTGTTAAATCCCTCTTCCACTCCAACCAACAAACCCCTGGGGAGTGCAGAGCCTGGGATGGTTTTTTCCTTCCATCACCCCTCATCTGGAGCATGGTTAGGAAGTGGGATTTACAATCCCCACCCAGAAGCAAGTCAGGGGCTTCTGAACACCACCACCAAGTCGTTATCTGCCTGTTGATGGTTTTATGCTGTTCAGGCAACCAGAAAGAGGTGAAAAGAAGAACATAAGGAAGCCAGGAGAGCTGGCTGGAAAGATCAGGGCAAGTTGGGAATAGAGGATGCTTTTCCCAGCTTTAACTGACCTGGAATCTGATCTAATTCAATGTACACCTTGGAAATCAATGGGTTGATGACAAAATGTTCTCTGGTTATAAAGGAAAAGGTTTGGTGTGTGTTCCTGGGGCTGAGATTTGAGTAAGCTCCCAAGCTGCAACACCTGGAGGTGCTGGGGTTACACTGGAGAAGGAGAATCATCCTTGAGGTTGAGAACCCTGGCCAGGTGACACCCACAGGGATCCTCCTCTGGTTCTGTTGGAACAAGATCTGGGAAAAACCAAGATCTGGGCTTTGATTTCCCAGTCTGGTTTGTGTGGCTCATGCTTGCTGCTGTCTGATGCCTTCTCAGGGTCTGGGAAGTGATCAGCCCCCACTGGTGGTCTGGCCCTTAAATTTGCAGTGATGGATTCTGCCCATTAGTTCTGTGCTTATTTTCTATCTCTGCAGTTAAAGGGAAAAAAAAAAAGTGTTTAAGTGCCATCTCTTCTAATATCAGATACTAAATTAAAAAAAAATATCCACAGAACAAGACCTGTAGATGGGTGACAGCTGAGATTCATACAAACCAGGCATACTTGTGTCTTCTACATGTATTTTCAATATATCTCCAGCCTGAAGTGGCACAGAAGTACAATTCTTGTAGTTATTTGGACATATTTAATCAGAGTAGCTTCCATTTAATTATCAAACACAGAAGAAAAATGAGCTTTGCTTATATATATATATATATAAACCCCAACTAAACTCTGTAAACTTCTGTCCCCCAGTTCTCTCCATCCTTTTTTGCCTTCCTGCCTGGTGCTGAGCATCTCCCAAGGATTAAGTGATTATTCAGAAAATGGATTCTGCTCCTAGTGAGGGTGATTACTTCCCCCATGCTGAAAGCCACAAAAGCACAATCAGGTACACAACCAAGGTAGTTTGGAGCATTTGCATCTTATACAGGTTGGCCTGCAAACACCTGTAGTTTTTCTGGCTGATAGCAACCATTTACAGGCAGAGGGAGGAAGAAAAAAAAAAATCAGTGAACTTGAAAAAGCAAAATAAAAAGAGAACATTTCCCTGCTTGAGAAAAATCAAACTGACTGAACTGAACTGAAATAATTTCCTCAATTTGCTTGGACATTTTAAATTAAAAGCAAAGTGTAAGCTCTGCTTGCAAATTATTGTAAACATTTCAATTACTCTTTAATTTATGGTAAAAGGGAGGAAAGGCTGGACTATGGAATACTAATCAAAGATCACTCCTGGGAAGTCAGACTCTTTGTTTTCCCATATTTTATTGGGCCAGAGTGTCTAGGACTATACATATATATATATATATATTTATGAATATTTATGAAGAGCTTGCTAGTGACAGACCAGGCTGGCCCTGCAGGCCCAAAGGAATTAATGTAAATTCCAGTCAACCATGAAAACCCACTAGAATTGAACTGTATTTCAGCATGGTGGATAAAGGACATCAAAGAGCAGAATTTCTATAAGATAATTACATACAATGCAACTCTAATCACAGAAAGACTGTGGATATTGCTGATAAAGCATAATAAATCTTGTTCTGCTGAATCAGCTTTCTGTTTCTATTGCACTGAACTCCAGATTCTTGCCCTTATTTATATTTTTACAGCTTTAAGAAAAGCACATCAACTAATGATTTACTGTAGCTTCTGTGAAAGGTTTGGGTTGATTTAGTTTTTTGTGGCTGGCACTTGTTGAAGTGCAGTTAGAGCAACAACACCAAAATATTTGGCAAGTCTGCAGGAAATAAATTGCCTGTAAGCTGAGAACCCACCTTGCTCTTGTGTTTGGGGGAATTGGAATAATTTCAGTTTTGACAGTGCTCAGAATTCAGGCTCCCTCCCTCGTCCTCTCAAGCTCCATCAACTCCTCTCACAGGATGCTCGAGGTGGCAGAGACCTCTTGGAGCTCATTAATCTGACCCCCTGCCCAAACAGGGTCACCTCAGGGTCACCTCCTTGCCCAGGAACATGGTTATCCATGGTTTGAACATCCTCAAGGATGGGGACTCCACACCTCTGGGCAATGGGTATTTCAACCCTTACAGTACATTTTTTTTCCCATATATTTAAGCAGAATTTCCTCTGCTGTTTCCCAGCTTCCTGCAGCTGCTCTCTCCTTACACCCAGGTGTAAGCCTGGTGTAAACCTTAGCACTGCGTGGACCAAGAGCATCAGGAAGCTGTGCCAGGTCTGATGCTGGTTACCCCATTCCTACAGCAACAGGGACCTGGAAACAGGGGCTGTGGTCACCAACTCTTCCTTCATTGTTCATGGGAACTCTGTGTGTCTCCCTGTGGGTCTGGCTCAGACATCCAAGCATCCCCTGAGCCCCAGCAGAGGCATTTATGGAAGGTGGCTTTACTCTTCCTTAATCAAAAAACAAAAGTTTGCCTTCTTCCTGGGAGCTTTGCCCTTCATTTGTCTTTCTGGCATATGGGCAGCAGAAGGTCCCTGCTTCTGACAGAGTGAAAGAATTTTACATATGGTTTAATTACAGGAAATTATCAGCAAAGGGAAGAGTTTGCAGGGGGACAGCTGAATCCCACTCATGGGTTCAGTGAACATCTGCCCAGGATCTCAGTGCTCTGCCACGTTTCTAAGTGACACCCCAGAGGACAAATGTCCATCCCTTGGTGTCCCTCTGTGCTGGGGACTTGGCTGGCAGTGACAGCCTGGGAAATGTCTGGTTCTCAGTCTGTTCTCTCAGCTTGGTGTTCTGTGGAGAGGAATTGCACAATTCCTCAGTGATTCCTAACTCCAGATTCAAATCCTCATTTCAGAACTTAAGAGGCTGATGCCCTCTCTTGACTTCATTAAGGTGAGTTTGAACATAGAATCATAGAATTGGCTGGGTTGGAAGGGACCTCAGAGCTCATCAAGTCCAACCCTTGATCCACTCCCCCCGTGGTTCCCAGCCCATGGCACTCAGTGCCACATCCAGGCTCTTTGGAAAGATCTCCAGACACGGAGAATCCACTACTTCCCTGGGCAGCCCATTCCAATGCCTGATCACCCTCTCCAGAAAGAAATTCTTTCTCATCTCCAACCTAAACCTCCCCTGGCACAACTTGAGACCCTGCCCTCTTGTCTTGCTGAGAGTTGCCTGGGAAAAGAGCCCAACCCCCCCCTGGCTCCAACCTCCTTTCAGGGAGTTGCAGAGAGTGATGAGGTCTCCCCTGAGCCTCCTCTTCTCCAGCCTCAACACCCCCAGCTCCCTCAGCCCTTCCTCACAGCAATTCTGCTGGATCCCTTCACAGCCTCAGTTGCTCTCCTTTGGACCTGCTCCAGCACCTCAGTCTCCTTCCTGAGCTGGGGGGCCCAGAACTGGACACAGGACTCAAGCTGTGGCCTCACCAGGGCTGAGCACAGGGGCAGAATCCCTTCCCTGGACCTGCTGGCCACGCTCTTCCTGATCCAGGCCAGGATGCCATTGGCCTTCTTGGCCACCTGTGCACACTGCTGGCTCCTGTTCAGCTTCCTGGCAATCCAGACTCCCAGGTCCCTCTCTGTCTGGCTGCTCTCCAACCACTCTGTGCCCAGCCTGGAGCTCCCCATGGGGTTGTTGTGGCCAAAGTGCAGGACCCGGCACTTGGCCTTGCCATGAACTGATACATCCCCTGGCAAGCAGCTTGGGGTTCTTTTTCACACCTATAGTCTCCTCCTGATCCCTCTGACCAGTCCATAATACTTAAGGTTTACTCAAGGCTTTCCACAACCTTTCTGAGTGCACCAATAACTTCAGAGCCTTCTTTGTATTGGTAGCATCACCCTGGTTGTCACCCAATGGGAAGGGCTCTTGTATGTAACCCCCCAAGCAGAGATGAAAGAGCACGTCAGGACAATGGAGGCTTGCAGGAGATGTCCCTCCTCTGCCTGATTTACATCCTGTCTTTGAAAGCTTGTCCCTCCTGTGACAGTCTGAAGTGAATAAACAAAGTTCCTGGGGAAATGGGATGCAGCGTTCAAACACTTTGCTGAACTTTAATGTTCTGTAAGTTGCAAGGAAACGACTACAAAAGCCTTGGAAGAGCAAAGGAAGAGAGGTAGCTCAAGGCAAGGTGATATCTTCCCTCATTAAAATCAATCTGTGCAAAGTTAAGACGTCAAAGAAATTCCACTTGTTCCAGGAGGGTATGAAAGTCTGAGCTATCAGTGATCAGAAGGGACTTGGAGAGCCCTGTTTGCCAAAGAGTGAGAGATGGGGAACAAAAAAAGAAAGAAAATATGTATATTGTATTTTAGCTTTTAACGTTGAGGAGAATAATGAATTCAGCTTCCTTAAAACAACAACTGTTTGCTATCCAAGTATGAATCACAGGAAATATTTTTAAGGGAAAAAGCCTTCAAAATTTGGGCTGAGATTCTGCATGAAGGTTTTCAAGCCACACAAAGACACCTCCAAGTCCAATTCCAAGGGCTTCCAACCTCCTATCATTTCACCCATTGCCACAGAAGATGAACGAGCTTATTAAAGACCAAATTATTAATTCTTAGGTTATCCAGCTGTATGCTTGTGTGCCCCAGAACCTTGGTATCATGGGCAGGGTTAGAATGAGATATTTAGCATTAAACCTGGCACTTTTCATCTTTTCATAGCTCAGTGATGAGAGCATCAGGGGTATTTCCAACCCAAGAACCAAACCTCCTTCAGATGCAAACCATTTTGGGGCTGTTGGGGGTTTAGCCCTTTGGATGGAAGGAGTCCTGGCCCCATCAGCATTCTCAAAGTTGCCCAAGCAGGGATGTAGCAGGGGACACAACGGGTCAGCCTGCCCTTAACTGCTAGTGAGTACAGGGGAAAATGAGGCTAGGCCTTTGGTTCTGCCCTTCATGGTGTGTTGGTCATCTGCAAGGGTGCAAAAAGCCTACTAAAAATCCCATTCTGAAGTACTAATAATCCTGCCTCCAGGAAAAGTATCTTTGCTTGGTGCTGGAGCATGAAGAGGAGCCAGACCACAGGATTGATCAGCATCCCCTGGCTCCACGTGCCAGCCACATTTCTCTGCCTTTTTCCAAGTGCCCTGGATGGGATCTGTTGTGGGACCTCGGGGAACTCTAGGGAAGGGTGAGATGAGATTGCACACACAGAAATGGAGCTGGGATTGCTGAATTTAGGACCCTCCAGGTGCCTGCCAGAGTTCCTCAGTGAGTGGGAGCTGCTGAGGATGTGCACAGGGCTCACTGCATGGTTGGTTTTTTTTAATTTCTCCCTTGATGGCTCCTTTTATCTGTAGCAGGCACAGGAAAAATGAGCCCCTGAAAAAAGTAAGGCTCTTTTTTTTGTTGTTGTTGCTGATAGTGGACGAGGCCCTTCCCTGGCTTTGCATTAATGTAGAAGGGAGCTGTGGCCATGGGCTGATTGCATTTCCTAATGTTAATCACCCAGGGGAGGTGAAGAAGTGAACTATATTTTATTCAGTTTGACAGAAGGAGGAGTCGAATGGAAATTTATTTTTATCTCTGGTTGTGGCCCACCTAAATTAATGTTACCTCTGGTGCTGAAAGGCTGAGGAGAGCAGATGTCTGTGGTTTATGTGCTCTCCTTGGTGGGGCCACTGCTGTACCAAACCTCACAGCTGGCTCTGCTTTAACTTAGGGACAAAGCTGAGCCATGTCCCCAGTTGCATGGGCTGAGCAGCCTGAAAGATGAAGATGTAGGGAGTGAGGTTGCAGACTTTGGTTATTTGTTTTTTTTGTTTTATTTTTTTATTTGCCTGCTTGGGACAAATTGAGGTCACTAGAGCTGAATTTCTAGTGCTGGAGGAATGGATGGCAGGTCCTTTAGCATGATACCACAGAGCAAAAGTGAGGAGGGGAAATACCCTAGCAACTTTTCAGCAAAACTCTTATTATTTACTGGGCAGCAGTGATGATTCCTGTCCTGCCAGGACCTCTGTAACCACAGCTCTGGGGTGTGAGGAGGCTCCTGGGGCTCTGCACTCCCAGACCAGGTAAAAAAGGTTGCACGTTGGGCTGTTCCCCAGACTGACCCAAACCTAATCTAATAGTGGATGCTTCCAAGGTTTAAATAAGAGGTAAAATATTGCAAGGGATAGATATTGCTGCTGCTGTGCCCAGCAAGAAGCCTGCTAAAGAACCCTTGTCTCTAACCTCCTCCCTGAGGAGCTGTGCCATGGGTTCCCTGCCAGCAGGACCAGGGAGCTGCTTGCCCAAGGGGAGATGGTGAGGAGAATGACCATGGATTTACCAGAAAACCTTTCCTGCCTCATGTCTTGAGCCTTCTTGGAAAAGCAGCAGGCATTTTCATCTTACATGAGCATCTTGCACCTTGTATTTGCTTCTTGGAAAAAGAGAGGCTGTGCTGATGCCAGGTAGGTGCAGACAGAGCAGTCCCTGGGAGGAGAGAGGATGGAAGAGGCTTCAGCAAATCTATCCAGGGAATGAAGCAGGGATGGGAAGGAGGGTGGATGGGGAAGCAAAAGTGATAAATGGCAGAGCCTGGTGAGCTGTGCCACCCACACAGCTATGGGTGGGATGGTGGGGGCAAGGCAAGAGGTACTGCAAGCACATTTCCATTGCTTTATTCTCTGTCTCGTGCTCCTCATTTCAAGGTCTGATCAGGTCTGACTGTTGTCACCTCTGCTGGCTGTAAGGACACCTATTAATGTTGACAGTTTAGGTGGCTGGGGGATGTGGTATTAGTACTGACAAATGCTGGTAATTTGCAAGCAATGTTTTCCCTCTAGTACCAGTGGGAAATCACCTAACCTTTGCCAATAATTCTCAGCATAACTCACAAAACCTCATCTTCTATCATTAGGAGGAGCAGCGTTTCTGAAAATCATCAGCTGTTCTTGAATCCATCCCTGCCAGACTCCACAGAGGAGGTGATGTTAATCAATGTGTGAGGCCCACTGTAGTATTAAGGATTCTCTTATAAAATCTTTTGACTACATGCTTTCTGGTATTAAGATTACTTGATTATGCTTTCAGTTCTTTTTTTTCCCGACCTGTCACATCGCTTGGCTTTAAGTATTTTTTTTTTTAGCTATTGTTATTAAATCAATTTTTTTTTTTTGACCATAACTTGCTTAATGTGTCTGTGGAGAGCACTTGTGTGTGTCTGTGCTTTAAACCAACACTGATTAATCAATAACTGGGGGACTGGGGGGAGTATAACTGGCACAAACCTGAGGGCTGAGGATCTGACCCGCAGACCACACACTGAAGCTTAAGTAAGAGATCTTTAGAAGTGCTGAGTTCAGAGCAGCTTCTTTGGAGAGTACACTGAGTTGTTGGCCAGTTTAGTGTTTGGCAAATCTTGCCTTCATTTTTCAGCTGAGAATGTGCAAAGAAATGACACTGATCAAAAATACCCTGGCACCTGTGCTGAGCCCAGGACCCTCCTGAGTTCAGACAAAGCCTGAGCTTATTTTGTGGAAGCTGTAGCCAAACAATGCTGCTAGCAAGTGTCTTTAAAGTGAAATTAAAATGTAATGAGGGTGGGAGGCAGGGACAAGCTAGCAAGGACCATCTGAGCTGTTGCAATTCTAGAATTCATCAGTGGTGCTGAAAGAGGGGAGCGGCTGCTGTGTTATTGATGCAAGAGGAGAGTGAGGTTATTGCATTATTGACATACAGGAGGTGGAGAAAGATTACCATGTGAGCAGGGCTACAAGAAGGGAGATTATCCAAATGCAATAAGCCATTGTTACAGCAATGACATTTTTCCACACCTCCTCCCCCCCTTCCCATCCTCTCCTTTCCACCTCCCGCCTGCATAATATTAAAGGTCAGTAATATCCAGACAGATGGTTGGGAGGGTGTAAAGAAAGGGGCTGCTTGCTTTGGCCATTTTTCTGAAAGGCTGATTGTGCTCACAGAATAAAATAAAATTAAAAAAAAAAAAAAAAAAAAAACAAAAAAACCCCCAAGCATTTGAGTTTTCTGACTGAGATTAACTCATCTGAATGTTAGCCTAGAAGAGAGAGAATTTGGGGTAGAATTTTGCCCTTTCACTGGCATCTGCACTACTCTGTCTGACAGCTCGAGAGGCATAGCTGCATTCCAGGCACTGGAATAACCAGGGGATAAATGCCACTGGAACTTGGCTTTTATTTACTAAATAACTTAATGTTTGGGCTTTTTTTCCCTGCTGTTAAAAATGAGCAGTAAACTTCTCGAGGAGGCTCTCTGCAACATCTTGATCCTCAAAGGACTCTGACCCCTCCTAGAGAGAGTATTTATCTCTCAGGTTCACTTTCTGTGCTTCTAGATGAACTCTGTCTCCCCTTATACTTCAGTTCCCTGAATTTAATTCCGTCTTCATCTGGAACTCTTTGTTTGCTCTGAGAGCAGGCTTCCTAATGCTGAACCATAATTGAGTAAAATCATTACCCACTGCAGAGAAAGTGACTCAGAGTGTAAAATATCCTCCCTAGAAAAGGCATCAGGCTGTGCTCAGGGCTCGGAGCTGCAGTTCCCAGAAGTTTATGCCAAGATTCCCCATTGCTGGCTGGAGTTTTGGAGCTGGCCTGAAGTGATCAGCTCACATCTTCTTGGATTTAATTGGGTTCTATGGGGCAACTTCTGATCCCTGATCCCCAGGGAAGGAGCCACAGAGATTGCAGAGTCTGCAGCAATCTCATCTGTCCAGAGTCACAGTCAGGGAGAGAAGAATGGCTGCTTAATCAGACACCCAATCTGAAAATGTCACATTATTATTTATGAAGCATTTAATAATCACACCACAATCATCGGATGCAGCGAGGTGGAAAACGAAAATGTATTTTTTTTTCCCAAATAATATATTAAAATTCTCTTATTTTGAGGGGAGAGAAAAAAAAAAACCAAACAAAAAACAACACACCACTAAGGAAATGATTTCTTTTTTAATTTGAAGAATACACATTCTGCTCTCCTTGCAGCAATGCCTCCTTTATGTGTGGCTCAGAAGTCACACACAGATGGGACAGTCTCAGATTCAGCATCTCGGGTCACCTGGATGTGTCCTGCCTGCAGCTCTCCCTTGCTGCTGGCAAACCTGCAAAGTTTGTTCAGCTTTGAGCATCCCAGACCAAGCTCTGGATTGTCGTTAAGCAGCAGCACACTGAGTTCAAGCCTGTCTGTGGATAACCTATAGCTGTTGGATAGTATTAGATAAATCTATGGTGTAACACAATTTTCAGCTGGGATAAAGAACAGAAAAAGAAAAACCCACTAAATTATCCCAAGGGTGGCTAAGGAACAAGCTGCATTTGAATAGAGGTGGGTCTGGAGACTGGGTTGGTGCAGGGAGGATTTTACTCTGGGCACAGATTTGAGTGATGCTGAAGATCCTGATTTGTCTCATAAGAAAGGCAAGCAGCCCACTGTGCTTTCTGAGGAAGAAAAAGAAATGTGTAGTGTTTCCTTTCAGGCAGAAAGTCATCTGAAATAATGAACATGTAATTCTTGAACATGTGTCTCAGGTTTTGCTTGGATGTTCACCTTGTATCTTTCCAGTCTTTCTTTCCCTTGTCACCATGGGAGAGTTTAAACTTTAAAATAAAACCCCTGTATCTTCTCTAGCTGTTTTGCATCTTTTCTTTCCAGGTTGGCTTTTCTTGCTTTGTTTTCTTATTTTCAGACAATTCCCCTTATCAGGAGCGGGTGCTCTGGAAAAGCTGAGCTGCTCCATGTCCTCTGACAGGGGAAGGGAATTCCCAGCACATTGTTCATCCTTCTGCTTTCTCCTAATTTGTGTGCCAGCATCAGCAGCAGAGGGGATGGCAGAGTCCAGGCATGTAGTGCTTGCTGCTCAGGAATTTGTGCTCCCTCTGTTGGCTGCTTGGCTCTGGAACAATGGAGGGAAAAAAAAAAAAATAGATATAATGTTACTAGGTTCTGCCAGGCAGAAATAATTTCTCAGCTTCTAATGGTTTGGTGACCAGCAAACCAGTTTGGGAGGCTGGAATCAAAATAAAGGGTTATCACTTCCAACTATCCAGCTGCCTCTGAATTTGGTGTGTTTTGGATAACTCAGGGAATGAGACCTGGATGCATTTAAATGCTTCAGGCTGGGTATGTGTCTGTGTCAGCTGAGGGCTCAGCTCTCTGTAAATCCAGGCATCTTTAAGGGCATCCCCAGCACATCCCTGGGGCAAAGGGATGCCAGGGTCTGCAGCCAGACGTGTCCCAGATTTGGGGACATGGTTGCAGAGATGTGCAAAGCACTGAGCCTCAGTGGCAATGCTCTCAGCTCACCTACAGCCACTTGCAGCAGCATTGGGGCTGATTCTCCCCTCATCCCCTTCCTCCAGAGGGAAATGCCACAGTCCCATAAAGCCATTTATTTCCTATAGCTTCCCCTGTATCCTCTCATCTCTGCCGATTAATGCAGTGCAATCAACAGTTTAATATGTTACTACTAAATACTTTAATTATATTATTCCTTTCTGACACCGCAATCACTAGATTTTTTATGCTTTGATGCTGAATCTAGTGAAACTTTAAATGAGAGTAATTAAATAATTAGCTGTAATATGTGACAAGGCAACAAAACGATTGCTGGTTTATTATTTGGCAGTGACATCATTGCTTCTGGTTCTGTTCAGGCAGCCAGGTCTTGCAAAAGAGTGAGTACAGAGTCAGGAACATCCCCTTGCTACAGAGATCTCAGCCAGAGTCAGTTTTGTCCAAGGAAAATATCTCATCTTGTCCTGAGCTCCAGCAGTAGCTATTCCTGTTTTTCTGACTCCCCTTTCTTTGTCTTTAAGATCTACTTCAGCATCCTTTTTTCCTTAAGAATTATTTCTGCTCTTTTTAAAGCCCTGCTCTCCTTGATGGCTTTCCCTCTCACTTTAACCTTACACTTCAGTGAACTTGTTTAGGCTTTTATCTTTGGTTCAAAGCTCTGGCTCTTTTCTGCATCCTTCAATTTATATATATATATTTTTTAACATATATATTAGCTGCCCAACACATCCCTCTGACAACTGGGAAAACAAATATCCTTTTTTTTTGCCCGACGAGCTCCTGCTGGGGTAAAAATGGCTTGGCTGAGGTTTCCCAATGTAGCCCTGCCAACCTGAAATGTATAAAACTGGACAGCCCTGCAAGAGAAATAGATCTGTCAGTGCTGTGCTGAGGAATGCTCAGGAATCAAATACCAATTTAGATGAGCAGGGAAGATTACAGCCCAGATTTGGGCTCTTCTTCTCTTTCCTATTGCCTTCCCACCTGCTCTCCCCCTGTTTCTCCTCCCATTTTTTCATGCATGTGGCTGCAGGAGTGGTTTTATTACACTTTTTATTAGTCTTTTGGAAATCACCCAGATTTTTACCTTGACATCTGAACCAGGTCCTGTGATTTAGGAGATCAGGTTTTTATGGAACCTTTCTGCTTTTGCTTGTTTGTTTTAAACCCCATCAGTTTGCTTTCAGGCAGGTGCTAGGAGATGCTCCTGTACATTCTTCAGCACCCTTTAGGTGACAAAAATCCAGTCCCTTGGCACCTGGGTGCTGGTTCTGCCCATGATACAAACCCCAAACCCATGGGCAGACTTGGGGTTGGGGGACCCTCCTGAACTCAGGTTTTGTCCTTCCTGCACAGATTCTCCTGGTTTCAGCAAAACCCCAGAGCAGCAGTGCTGTGTTTTACAGCCCCATGGAGTGTGAGGAGAAGTGACAAGATTTTCCTATAAATATGTCTCTAATCACAGAGATGTGCAAACCCCTTAGGAGGGATCCAGGTGAATTTCACACTCTCTGATAGGTTCTGGTTGTTGTTTCATTTTCTTGTCTTTTTATTTATTTATTTTTGCCTAATTTTTTTTTCCATCGTTGCAAGTTCTTGGCTGCTTCTTGCTATTTTTTTTTAATTTTATTTAATTTTAGACAGCTTAGGCTCTGCCCCAGACACAGAGAAAGGATCTACATGAAATACTTCACAGCAATGCAGCATTTTGCAGCCTTTGAACTGACTTTTAATCCTCCATGCTCTCTTCTCTTGGCAAGCACTGTGGATACAGATGCCTGCTCTTAAGAAGCTTCTTTTAAAGCAAAAGAACCACGTAATTTTGGTGTCTCAGTAGCACCACCCACCTCAGTGGCCTTACCTCAGGGCATAATTTGCCTTAGAGAGCTCCTCTTTTAAATTAAACTTCCAGTTTTCCTTTTCTCCTACCTGTGCTTTTATTTGCTGGGTACAAACCCAGTATTGACACCCAGGCCTCTGACAGAGCATAAAGCTGCCAAGCCTTATTTTCTATTTTTCTAGCAACCCAAACACTATATATATTCCTCAGGATACATTTCAGGCATCTTACATCATCCCAGTATAGGTTGGGGGCTGACCTGCTGGAGAGCAGTGTAGGTGAAAGAGACCTGGGGGTCCTGGTAGACAAGAGGATGACCATGAGCCAGCAATGTGCCCTTGTGGCCAAGAAGGCCAAATGGCATCCTGGGTGCATTAGAAAGGGGTGTGGTTAGTAGGTCAAGAGAGGTTCTCCTCCCCCTCTATTCTGCATTGGTGAGGCCGCACCTGGAGTATTGTGTCCAGTTCTGGGCCCCTCAGTTCAAGGAAGGACAGGGAAGTGCTTGAAAGAGTCCAGCGCAGAGCTACTAAGATGATAAGGGAGTGGAACATCTCCCTTATGAGGAAAGGCTGAGGGAGCTGGGTCTCTTTAGTTTGGAGAAAAGGAGACTGAGGGGTGACCTCATCAATGTTTTAAATATGTAAGGGGTGGAGTGTCAGGGAGATGGAGTTAGGCTCTTCTCAGTGGTGACCAGTGATAGGACAAGGGGTAATGGGTGTAAATTGGAGCACAGGAGGTTTCAAGTTGAATATTCCGAAAAATTTTTTCCTGTAAGGGTGACAGAGCCCTGGAACAGGCTGCCCAGGGGGGTCGTGGAGTCTCCTTCACTGGAGATATTCAAAACCCCCCTGGACACGTTCCTATGCGAAAGTGCTCTAGGTGGCCCTGCTCTGGCAGGGGGGGTTGGACTAGATTGATCTTTCGAGGTCCCTTCCAACCCCTAGGATTCTGTGATTCTGTTGATTCTGTGATACCTACATAGCTAGTCCCTGAGATGCTGCTCGCTGGTAAGTTTGATGGGATATGAATTTTCCCAGCTTCCCCAGGAAAATTCCTTTTTATTATTTTCACTTTCTTGTTTTAATCTTAAAAGGAGCAGCAGGAAGAACCTTGCAAAGTTAATAAGGATATAAGAAAAAAAAAAAAAAGAAAAAAAGGAGGTAATTTTTTCAGCAGGGGCTTTTTTTTTTTTTTCCCTTTCTTCAGAAAAGCACTGCTTTAAATGTTAGAAATTGCAATATAGTTAAATGAGAACCCAGAAATACACCATAAGAGTAATTAAGGCACTGGGCTACTAACTCCTGAGGTATTTGCTAGGCTGGGCTCTTGCAGAGCAGACTTGGATATCATTGCAGAGGGAGGTCTGTAAAGTAGCTTGGCCCAGGTGGAAGTTTGATGATATCTTGAGTTAAATTGGTGCCTTTTAGGACTGATACCAGAGCTCTACCTTTCAGCCCATTATAGAGCAGCCTGTGTGCAAACCAGTGGGATCTTTTGTCCATCACCTCCAGTGCTATTTATATGGGTAATTTAATTTAACAGCAGCAGGAGGCTTCCAAATAACTCTCCCCAGCATGGGAAGAAAAGCAAGCTCCAGTGCATATTCACACAATCCTGTTGACCTGTAGGGATGGGCAGATTTGGGGGAGGATGTGCATTCTCTTTGGAGGAGAACTGGAGGCAGATATATCTCTACCCTCTTTCTGTTTTATTCAAGGGTTTTCTTGCTTCTGCTCCCTCAAATCTGGGTCTCCAGGGCTCATCTCTTCTACCACTTACATTTGCTACCTCAACTAAACTCTACAAACCACTTTTGTCTTCATAACCAAGCCCCCTATGTGGATTTTTTTTTTAAATTTATTTATTTTTTGACCATTACACAAATCCAGTATTGGTCCAGGAGCAGTTGTGTGGCTCTTAGGGGATGGGGATATGGGGTAGCAGAAGGCCAGGAAATTCCAGGACTGCATCCCTGGCCTTTCCATGCCAGCCTGTGTTTTGGGTGCTGGTCTCCCTTGTTTTGGCTCTCATGGCATTAAGGCTCAATGAAAAGGCAACTGCCAGTTTCACTGAGGTTATCACCACCCATCACAATATGGTTAATGTCTGGGTGGAGGGAGGATTTATAGGTTTGTGGAAGATGCCACATGCTTCCTAGCTCTTGAATAGAGAAAAGAGAGCACTAATTAGGTCTGTGATGTTGGCAGATGGATCCATGTGTCAGGGAAAGAAAGCACTGTGCTCTCCAGCAATCCAGCCATCTTTCAAGTGTCTTCATCAATACCCCTGGCCTGGGAGGAAGAGTTATTCCACGTTGGAGAAACACAACAGCAGCTTTCAGCACCAGGCTCCTCTGAAAGAATGCAACCTTCCAGGACTGAGCCAGTGCTGAATCCATCATTGAACCTTATCTCACAGCACAGCTGCCTCGTTGTGGCTCCAAATGTCACCAAGTTTGGGGAAGATTTCGGGGAGGAAATATGCCTGGTATTTCTTGGGCTGCATTTCTGAGCTGAGCCAGAGAGGAAACAGGAGGATGCAAATGATTTGGCCCAGGGTATGTATTGATTCCAGTATTTTATCCTGCAAGTAGTGTAGCTGAAAGGAAGTTTCCCCAACTGGAGGCTGGTTTCATTTACATCTTTGGGAGATTCTGGCAGGCCTTGGCTGTGAATCTGGTGGCCCAGGTGGAATGCATGAACCCCCTGACTTTGCCTTGCTGGTGTTAGTCCTTGCCCTACATTTCCTCCCAGCACTAAACACTAATTTATCTCCCCTCCAAACAGGGCAGCAACCAAGAGCTTGATTTCCTGCTTCATCTCCATCACTCAGGCTGGGCATAGCAAACCCAGCAGTTTGCCTGGGCATTGGACTGGGTCACAGGAAGCCCCAATCTGTGACATTCTGCCAGAGGCTGCTGCCCCTTTTCTGAATGCTCTGAGCCCTGGCGAATCCTGGAGGCATTCTCACCCCTCACTCTGGGGTTGCTGTTCACTGAAAAAAAAACCCCAAAAAAACAGGGCTCAGCTTTTTTGGGAGCTGTGTTTAATTATTCCACTCAATTAGTCACTTCCTCCACGCCCACATTTTATTTATAATTATTTTTTTTTCCCCCACGAGTCAGGAAAAGGTTGTAGCTGAAAGCCTTGGAGATGACAGATGATTCACAGATAACCCCTCTCCTGGGTTGCACTCCCAACAACTTTGGGAACCAGAAAGCAGAGTAATTTTTGGACTGCTCCAACTGCTCCTGCTGGGGCCATACAGCAATAAATTACTTGGCCTCTCCCTTCTCCTTCCCTCTGGTGGCTCTGGCACCTGCAAGTTCTGATTAATATAGTGCAGGTAATACTGAGCACATTGGAAGGTTTCCATGAGCCAAAGGCTACTGGGGCCATTTCACAGGCTGGAACAAAGGCCTTTAGGGAAAATGTGAGCATTGCAATTTCATAAAATGCATGAAGAGCTGGCTCTGAAGGAAGACACAGCTCCCTCCTTTGAGAGGAGACCCCAGGAAGGCAACACTTTTATTTTTTCGAAGCCTTTTTTCTGCCGCTGAAGTTCCTGAGTTGTTACAGAAAATAGGAGCATTTGGGCACTATCAGGGTAATAGCTAATAATAGGCTCACAGTTTACTTATCTTCACACAAACCTTTTAATATACCCAGCCATTTCCTAACAGATGGGAAACAGGTACAGAGGAAGCCTAAGCAGCTGGTCCAAGGTCATTCGGGAAGAATGTGATGGAGCAGGAGCTGAGTCCCAGCCTGCAGATCCTGAGCCAGATCCCAGTGACATCCTCACCTAGCAAGCAACAGCAGCTCACCCACTGAGACCTAACCCATGTCCTGGGCTGTCCTCAGCCTTAGCTGCTGACAGAGAAGGGCTCAGGTTGCTGCTGAGCTGCCCTGAAGGATGCTGCAGCCTGAGGCAGGGCTGGGATCTCAGTAGGAACAAGAGGAGTTCAGCATCTCGGGGAGGGGTAGCCAAGATTTGGCCTTGTGCTTGTGCTGGGAGAGCTGAATGAGCTGCTAGATATGAATGTATGTATATGGATAAGGATATGCTGAATGAGCTGTGGATATGTAAATATATGTATATATAAATGGATATATATATATATATTACAGCTACCACCCCCAAAGAGCTGGAGAGGCTCAGCTCAGTGCCACAGGTCCTGCTCCACCTGCTCTTAGCCCAGCCCATCCTGCTGAGTTGCCACACTCAATGCTTTTTTTATACAACATTTCCACCTTAAATTGTTGGGTGGCCTTTGCAGGGAGGTGCAACAGGGTCTTTGTATCAGAGGGGTGGATGAGCCAGCATGTCCCTGCCAGCTCACTGCCAGCCTGGAAACACACTACAGATGAGCTGGTCCCCTTAGCACCTCCCCTGGGAGCCCCCAGGCCCAAGGGATGACTTTTTCAAAACTGTCAGGCTATTTTAAGCCTTTTAAAAATAGGTTTAAAAAAAAAAAAAAAATCAGTAAAACAGATGCTTGAGTCGTTCCTTGATCTAGAAGGTAGCTGCTAATTAGTTTTGTATACAGCCTAAGCCTCCTCTCCACGTGGCATATTCTGTGTCAGCAAAGGATGGCTCTCAGGGAATTTTTTTTCTGCTTCCTGTCCTTCCTTGATATTCAAGAGAGAAATGAAGTTGCCAGCACCAGCCCTGCCTTTCCACCCTTCTTGGTTTTCTCTGAAAAAAAATCACATCATGCATCCTGTGTGGCTGAACCGGGAGTTTTGCTCTTCTCTCCATGAAGGCTTCAGGAGGGGGAACTCATCCCATGGCTGCAATCTTTAGGTTGGTTGTTTTTTTCCTTCAGAAGGGCCCATCTGCCTCTCAGGGACTGCACATGTGTGGAAGGATCCAGTGCATGGCCCATTTAATAGAATCATAGAATCAGCTGGATTGGAAGGGACTTCAGAGATCATCAAGTCCAACCCTTGATCCACTCCCCCTGTGGTTCCCAGCCCATGGCACTCAGTGCCACATCCAGGCTCTTTGGAAAGATCTCCAGACACGGAGAATCCACTACTTCCCTGGGCAGCCCATTCCAATGCCTGATCACCCTCTCCAGAAAGAAATTCTTTCTCATCTCCAACCTAAACCTCCCCTGGCACAACTTGAGACCCTTTGTGCCCTCTTGTCTTGCTGAGAGTTGCCTGGGAAAAGAGCCCAACCCCCCCTGGCTCCAACCTCCTTTCAGGGAGTTGCAGAGAGTGATGAGGTCTCCCCTGAGCCTCCTCTTCTCCAGCCTCAACACCCCCAGCTCCCTCAGCCTCTCCTCACAGGATCTGTGCTGGATCCCTTCACCAGCCCAGTTGCCTCCTTTGGACCTGCTCCAGCACCTCGATATCCTTCCTATTCAGTTCCCTTTGGAGCACTGGGCAGCAGAGCAGAGCAGCCCAGCCCAGCCCAGCCCAGCCCAGCCCAGCCCAGCCCAGCCCAGCCCAGCCCAGCCCAGCCCAGCCCCTCCTGGTCCTGCATGTCAATAATTTGCAGGTTAAAACTCCTCCAATGTGCATCCCCACAACGGGCCCTGCCTTAGCTGGAATGGGGCTGGGGATCTATTGTGCTGGGAATCTGGGGATTAAGAGACTTTAATAAAAAGCTTCGACATGACAGGTCATAGCTGCTCTGGGGAAAAAAAAACCCAAACCCACAACATATATATATATATATAAAATAATCGATAATAAATATATATAATTTATATAATATACATAATATATATTATATATAAATATAATATAAATAATAAACATAAATATACTATAAATAATAGAATTATATTATATAAAAATAATCAATAATCAATATATATTATATAATATTCATCATATATATTATATATAATATTATAAATAATAAATATAAATATAATAGAATAATATAGTATATATTATATATGCTATATGTAATATGTATTATTATATATTATATAATGTAATATTACATATTGTATATAATTATAATATATAATATATAAATATATATTATGATATATATTATATACATAATACAGTATAAATATTATATATATGTTATAATATATAATATAAATTACAATATAATATATTTTATATATAAATAATATATATAATATATATGGATAATATATATTATTTATATACACATATATATATTATTAATATATAATACTATATAAATGATCAAATCTGTTCCTCCCAAAGCCTTAATCCTGCATGAGCTGGGATCCTCACTCCCTGAGGGTACCAGGGGACTCAGAGGGGCTCAGCACCTTGCTCCAGGAATCTGTGGTCCCTTCTGATTGCTTTCAGAGTTTGCAGTTTCAGTGCCCCACGCAGCCAACCTGGGGGCACTTGGTGCCTTTTTGGGGTTTTCTTTAACACCCACCCCCCCCAGAGCTGCTGCCACCCTTAACCCTCAGCCACAGAGGTCCCTGCTGCATCCCCCCTTCCATGCTTGCTGTGATGCTGCCCATGGCAGAGCCCAGAATGGTCCCTGGGTCCCTCCCCTCTGCTCCCAGGGTGGTTTTGGGGGGGGCTCCCAGGTTCAGCCTCCCCCCTGGACCCCCAGTGAGCGACCCCCCCTGCACCTTAATTACATTTGGGTTTCTTATGAAAACCTGACACTGCAGCAGTCCTTCTCCTGCACTTGTCTCTAAACAAACTGTTAATATTTTAAGTGTCTTTCACGAGCCCCAGTCTAATTAATTAAAGGTTTATGAAAAACAATTAGGTTCTGATAGGGATCACCTTCTCCTGAGTCCCGTGTCTGCGTGGAAAAAAGAGAAGGGTTAGGAAGGCTCAGGTTGAAATTTAGAACTGCAGTGAGTAAGAGAATACACAAATCCCACATGGATTGGGGAAATTAGGACATTTGGTGCCAGATTGTCTGACTAATTAGATTTCTATCAAGTCCTGAGGGACTGGCTGATGCAGCATTTTAATTTAAAGCTGCAGCAGCAGCAGCAATTTTTTTTATTTTTTTCCCCCCTTCTTCTCACGTCCTTTATCAGGTTGTCTGTGTTTTCAACATGCAACCCTTTTCCCTTCCAACGTTGCACCTCTGCAAGGGTCAAACCTTGTCCTGCCTTTTGCAGCACAGAGCTGCTTGTCATTTTTGGGTTTCATTTGAAGGGGAAAAGAGCAGCCTGGGGCTGCCAGGGGATTTTCCCATAACACCAGGCATGGCATTCCTGGATAGACCCATGGGGGAAAGCTGAGGGATGTCAGGATTACCCAGTACTCAGGATAGTTATAAAAAGGATGTTCAAAACCTATCATAGAATCATAGAATGGGCTGGGTTGGAAGGGACCTCAGAGATCATCAAGTCCAACCCTTGATCCACTCCCCCCGTGGTTCCCAGCCCATGGCACTCAGTGCCACATCCAGGCTCTTTGGAAAGATCTCCAGACACGGAGAATCCACTACTTCCCTGGGCAGCCCATTCCAATGCCTGATCACCCTCTCCAGAAAGAAATTCCTTCTCATCTCCAACCTAAACCTCCCCTGGCACAACTTGAGACCCTGCCCTCTTGTCTTGCTGAGAGTTGCCTGGGAAAAGAGCCCAACCCCCCCCTGGCTCCAACCTCCTTTCAGGGAGTTGGAGAGAGTGATGAGGTCTCCCCTGAGCCTCCTCTTCTCCAGCCTCAACACCCCCAGCTCCCTCAGCCTCTCCTCATAGGATCTGTGCTGGATCCCTTCACCAGCCCAGTTGCCTCCTTTGGACCTGCTCCAGCACCTCAATCTCCTTCCTGAGCTGAGGGGCCCAGAACTGGATACAGGACTCAAGCTGTGGCCTCACCAGGGCTGAGCACAGGGGCAGAATCCCTTCCCTGGACCTGCTGGCCACGCTGTTCCTGAGCCAGCCAGGATGCCATTGGCCTTCTTGGCCACCTGGGCACACTGCTGGCTCCTG